>NC_057801.1:146012197-146250469 GCF_018294505.1 Triticum aestivum
ACATACCGTGTAACAGACGTATACGTCGAACTCACCGGTAGATATAACGACCTGTTCCAATTGAACATAACGGGAATACTGCTACACACCGCTTACCCGGTGTTTGCGGACCGGCACGCAAACGGTGGTCTGGTCAACTCATATGCACACCTCTCCCACCACACAAACACCAACACCTGCCGAGTTTTTCTATCATTCCCCATACAAAATAGAATGACTAACAAAGAACACACAAAAAAAATCTCGTTTCTACTTTCAAAATCTCATACAACCTAAACAAAACAAAAACTTGCATATTTATCCCACTACCAAACAGAGTATCAAAAACCCGCAGTCACAAAATGTACATTATTCACAACTCATTTTTGCAAAAAACGGTTATATCACTCTATCCAGTGAAAAATCACCTAAAAAGCACAAGTTCTTCATACATAATAAAAACTGCCATCTAGGAAAGTCATTTTAGAAAAATCCACAACTTGGTACTTGGTCACATTCTGCTGTATTGGCAAAGCAAAGGGACATAACTTTATTTTTAAAAGTATCCAGATGTGATCATGCCCACAGACAATTCATACCAGACAAACACCATCAAACATTTTGCTTGAAAAAAAGGGCATGATCAGTTCATTTATCATGCTGTAACTGAACATTCAGTCCTCCGATTCTTCGAGGGCAGTCCGCAACACATCATCAGCCACGCAATTCCCGTGCTCATCGCGCTGTCGAAAAACCTCGGAAACAACTGTTTTCCTAAAAGTGGACAGATTTTTCTGCATAATTAAAAAAGAAAAGGTGGCCATAAGCATCACGAAAAATATCACCTCATAAAATTTCGATCGATTTCAGATTTATGAAGTGGGATTCTCAAATGGACAAAAACACAAATATGTACCCTTGTCAGCGGTCACATCATCTTGTTCCCGTCGTACTGCCGGATTGCATGAAGCATACACACTCCAGACTCATCCCTGGAAACAAAAAAGCGAAAAAGGAAAACATTTCACATGGTCATCAAAAAACAAAAGCATATCTTGTTTTTCCATAAGGCTTAGGGAAATCACAATCGTGCCGACTAGATATTCCCTTCTACCTTGTGAAAACATCATGTGTTATTCTGGGGAACTTGCGCTTCCACTTCTCAGCTGAACAACGCCATTTCGTGAAGAACTCATTAAGACAACTGAATAATGCTGTGTGAATCTGTGAAACAGCCTCCTGATGGGTCATATGACGTTGCTCAGCTCCAGCAACTTGTGCACACAATGGATCCAGGACATGAATTTCCTTCCTCAGCATGTCCCACATGTATGCAGCCCACCCATGATCTAGTATCACAGGGACAAAAGACTGCAGCAAACAAAGAAACCTTCTAACAAATCTCTCATGAACACAAAAAATCTACCTACCATAGACGAACAGACACACCTCATACCTTCTCGCATGCGGTGATGTCATGAACTGCATTTGCAAGTTGGATATGAACAGACTTAGCCACTGACATCACCAGATTTATGGACTGAGCATCCATGCCGTGCTTCCCTGCCGACCCGCCATTGGAGGCGCCGCGACCATGTATCCTGCAGCTCCGCTCGCGGACGAAGCGAACTGGGATCCCCCAGGCACCACGTTCTGCTGCTCCTCCGACCCGAGCGGCGCCTGCAGACCTTGACCCCCTTGACTAACTTGCCTGCGCCGCCTGGATTTGCGCCTGTGGATCTCAGGCGAGGTGGTCGGCGTAGGCTTCTTGCCACCTGTAGAAATCACATCCACCAGCCGATGGCTACCGTGGATTAAAAGAAAAAGATGCTAGGAGGGTGAGATGATGAACAAATCAAATCGACAAGGGATTGCGAGAAAGAAAACTCTCCCAAAAACGAACAAATCCCCCTTACATTGTAATTACGGCACTTGTAGAAACGTTCGCCTGCGTACTGCCCGCGGCGAGCTACGTACGTGACTACCTTCCTGCCGCGGTCCGGGCAGGGACGATTGGCAGCGCCGGCGGATCCTCACCTTGATTCGGGTTTTGTTGGAATATTAGGCAAGTTCATGATTAATTCCAGTAAATAATTCATGACTAGAAGAGATACTAGCATGCAATAATCTAGCAAACTAGAAGAACAGCAAGACATGCATAACAGCAGCAAACACGTAACAATAGCTGTAGAAACAGACATGAACAGAGGATGTTGGACGTACTGATCGTTAGCTATTATGGGTGCGACAGTGTTGATGACGATGTTGGCGACGATCTGCTGCTGACGGCGATGAATACGACGATGAGTAGCACCGCCAGACTTGGACGGAAGACGACCCGTGATGACGAATTTGAGTAGTCGCGCACAGCGCTTCCCAAAAACCTAATTCGTCCTCTCCCGGTGCAGGATCACAAAGACGAACGGTTTCGGAGACCTGCTCTCCCACGCGCCGATGCACGTCGGCGTTTGGGATGGAGTAGACTACGATGGCGGCGCAAGTTGTGAGATGAGGCAAAACCCTAGGTGTTTTTCGGTGTATCTGTGGCCGCAGCCGGTAGCTGTATATATATTAGGACCAGAGGCGGTATTGTGTCGCGACCACAATCCCAAACCGACTCGGTTTCTAATTCGTATACTTACCGGACAAGAAATCAAAAACTTGTCTGCCAAGACATAAAAGTAAAACGGCAAAAGAAAGCTGCGCTCCTGCAAGGAGACGGACCGGATTTCGGCAGACCATTCACGCGCATGTCGCATGTACGCCTCGCCTCGCCTCGCCACGCCCTGGCCCGGCCAGGCCAGGCGAGGCGAGGCGAGCGAGCGCGTGTGGTTTTCCCTTTCTCTTCTCACACACCACTTAGAGTGGTGGAGAGAACCCACTATATAAAGAGGTCCAACTCTTCTTCAACTTCCAAGGTGGGACTAAACTTAGCACCACCACTTGTCATTTTACACATGGGCTTTGAGATTTCAGAAATTGCTATGGGCCTAGCCCATTAATTCTAACAATCCCCCACCAGATCTCAAATACCCATTTAGAGATTTGCCTTCTCTCACCACTTGTTTAATATACCAGTGTTTCAGCAGAGACTGTTAAGTTGAACTTCTGCCTAGAACTTTAAGCTACATCCATTCACAACTTGACAATGGACTATGCCTTGAATTGCTAGTTTTGTGTGAACAGGTTTCACTCAAAGTCTTAACCAGTACCTGACCGCCAATAGGCTACCCCGCGGTTTGGAGCTTATACGTCATACTCCCTGGTCTCTTCGTGAGTTTACTAGAGATCACCCAAATCTCATAGACTGCGACGTTTATAGTCAGAACTCGTATAGGTGTGTTCTTTCAAGACTGCTCTGTAGGACAGCATCTTTGCTAATTATAGCCAATAGAACCACATTAAGGCATGTTGCCGACCTGCCTTACAGATCTGAGCCTTACAGCTCTGAGAGTTTTGCATCTTCACTTGGAGACGATCATAAGTTATTACTCTCCTCAGTTAACCAATAGCTTGTTCTTCCCAGATCCTAATTCACGGGATCTCCGATCACAAAGGTTGGGTTACTACTATGGTGTAACATCTATGGGTCTCATACCCATCTCCCTCGATGCAATATCTATCACATTTCGTGATAGTCCCTTTGTAAAGGGATCTGCCAGGTTTTTGTCTGTTTGTATATACGTAACAGTTATTACTCCGGAGTTTCTCAACTTCCTGACAGACTTCAAACGTCTTTTCACGTGTCTTGATGACTTTGCATTATCTTTAGAATTGTTCACTTTAGCGATAACCGTTTGGTTATCACAATTCATAAGAATAGCCGGTACAGGTTTTTCAACAACCGGCAAGTCCATCAAGAGCTCACGCAGCCATTCTGCCTCAACAGTAGCTGTGTCCAAAGCAGTTAATTCTGCTTCCATAGTTGACCTCGTCAATATGGTTTGCTTGCAAGACCTCCATGACACTGCGCCACCACCATGAGTAAATACATACCCACTTGTTGCGTAAAGTACATCAACATCGGAGATCCAATTTGAATCACCATATCCTTCTAGCACAGCAGGATGCCCTGAATAAGTAATTCCGTAACTCATAGTACCTCTCAGATAGCGCAAGACCCTTTCTAGTGCATGCCAATGATCATCACCCGGGTTGGACATGAACCTACTCAGTTTGCTCACAGCAAAAGAGATATCTGGTCTTGTAGCGCTAGCTAAGTACATGAGTGAACCGACAATTTAAGAGTATCTTAATTGATCTCTCGTTTCTTTCTTGTTCTTTCTGAGTGTCACGCTGGGATCATAAGGTGTTGGAGAAGGCTTGCTATCCATAAAACCGAATCGGTTCAAGACCTTCTCAACATAGTGAGATTGAGTTAATGTAATCCCACTCTCATCCTTAATAAGTTTGATGTTTAGAATTACATCGGCTTCTCCCAGATCTTTCATGTCAAAACTTTTTGATAGAAAAAACTTGACCTCATTAATTGCATTAATGTTTGTACCAAAGATCAGTATGTCGTCCACATACAAACATAATATGACACTATTGCCCCCACCATGGCGATAGTAAACACACCTATCAGCCTCGTTAATGACAAATCCTGCAGAAGTCAAAGTTCTTTCAAACTTCTCATGCCATTGCTTAGGTGCCTGTTTCAGACCATACAAAGATTTTAACAACTTGCTCACCTTTCTCTCTTCACCCTTTACCACAAACCCGTCAGGCTGATCCATATAGATCTCCTCTTCCAACTCTCCATTGAGAAAAGTTGTCTTTACATCCATTTGATGAATGATAAGACCATAAGAGGCAGCCAAGGAAAGTAACACTCGAATGGTGGTCATTCTAGCAACGGGTGAATAGGTGTCAAAGTAATCTTCGCCTTCTTTCTGAGTGTAGCCCTTGGCCACTAGCCGCGCCTTGTACTTATCAATAGTACCATCAGGCTTTAGCTTCTTTTTGAGCACCCACTTACAGCCCACAGGTTTACAACCATATGGTCTATCAGTTAGTTCCCAAGTCCCATTAGAAAGAATTGAGTCCATCTCACTATGAACAGCTTCTTTCCAATCATCTACATCCGGAGATGCATATGCTTCTGCAATTGTCTTGGGTGTGTCGTCCACAAGGTATACAATGAAATCATCACCAAAGGATTTTGCAATCCTTTGTCTCTTGTTCCTTCTAGGAACTTCATTGTTATCCTTCTCAAGGACTTCCTCATGTGATTGTTCGAAATATTCATCAGTTGTACTAGATTCAGGAATTATCTCAGAAGAAAATCTAGCAATGCTATGCATATCTTTCATAGGAAATATGTTCTCAAAAAATGTTGCATCACGAGATTCCATTATAGTATCAACATGCATATCAGGTACTTCAGATTTTACCACTAAAAACCTATAAGCAATGCTCCATTGAGCATACCCTAGAAAGACACAATCCACTGTCTTTGGTCCAAGTTTGCGTTTCTTAGGAATAGGAATATTGACCTTTGCCAAACATCCCCAAGTGCGCAAATAAGAAAGTGATGGTTTTCTCCCAACCCACTCCTCATAAGGGGTTTTCTCTTTATTATTGTTGGGAACTCTATTCAGTACATGACATGAAGTCAACAGAGCCTCCCCCCACCATGCCTTAGATAAACCAGCAGTGTCTAACATGGCATTCACCAGGTCAGTCAATGTGCGGTTTTTCCTCTCGGCCACTCCATTTGATTGAGGTGAATAGGGAGGCGTCCTCTCATGAATAATACCATGTTCCTCACAAAATTCATCAAAAACTTTTGGAAAATACTCTCCACCACGATCGGACCTAAGACGCTTGATCTTTCTCTCTAGTTGATTTTCAACTTCAGCTTTATAGATTTTAAAGTAGTCTAATGCTTCATCTTTAGTTTGCAACAAATAAACATAGCAAAATCTAGTCGCATCATCAATCAAAGTCATGAAATATCTCTTTCCACCTTTTGTCAACACACCATTCATCTCACAAAGATCAGAATGTATGAGTTCTAGAGGTGCCACGTTTCTCTCCTCGGCAGCCTTATGAGGCTTTCGAGGTTGCTTAGATTGCACACAACTATGGCACTTAGAACCTTTGGCAACTGTGAAGTTCGGAATTAAACTCATGCTGGATAGCCGAGACATTAAACCAAAATTAATATGACATAAACGAGAGTGCCAAATACTTGTATCATCATTAACACTAGCACAAATTTGGTTTATTGACTTATTGCAAAAATCTAAAAGAGAAAAGCGGAACAAGCCTCCGCACTCATAGCCTTTTCCTATAAATTGTCCAAATCTTGACACGATTACTTTATTGGACTCTAAAACTACCTTAAATCCATCCGACATAGAAGGGAGCCGCTAACTAGATTCTTGTTCATAGTAGGGACATGCTGCACGTTCCTTAGTTGCACGATCTTTCCCGAAGTAAACTTCAGATCCACCGTGCCAATGCCACGAACAGAAGCATGTGACCCATTCCCCATTAGGACGGAAGAATCCCTTGCGACCTGATAAGAAGTAAACAGGGAGATGTCAGCACACACATGAACGTTAGCACCCGAATCAATCCACCACGAAGATGATTGAAATACTGAAAGCACAATAGGTAAATTACCATACCCATCAGTATTGCTAGCGGTCACCATGTTGACAGTCTTGGAGCTTGTTTTCCCTCTGCGGTCTGCACGTTCAGGGCATTCCTTGGAAAAGTGTCCAGGCTTCCCACAGGCGTAGCACTCTAGCTCAGCCTTGTTGAACTTCTTCTTCTTGAAGGTAGTAGTCTTGGTAGGCTTGTTGAAAACAGGTTTGTTCTTCCCTTTGTTCTTGTTCTGTGGGTACCTCTGCACCATGTTAGCAGTAGGCTGAACCTCACCTCCTTTTTCAGTGGTATCTTTAGCCCGAGCTGTTTCTTCAACATCAAGAGATGCAATTAGATTTTCAACTGATATCTCCTGTCTCTTATGCTTCAGAGTTGTGGCGAAATTCCTCCATGAAGGAGGCAACTTTGCAATCATGCACCCAACCACGAATTTGTCGGGTAGAACACATTTAAGGAGTTCAAGTTCCTTCACAATGCACTGTATCTCATGAGCTTGTTCAACCACAGAACGGTTATTCACCATCTTGTAGTCATGAAAACTCTCCATGATGTACAGTTCACTGCCTGCATCTGTTGCACCGAATTTTGCATTCAGTGCATCCCACAGAATTTTTCCGTCGTTTATGTGCATGTACACATCACACAGACGGTCAGCAAGAACACTCAGAATGCATCCCACAAACATAGTATTGGCTTCCTGGAATTTTCTCCGATCTTCGTCGGTCATTCCCTCTGGAGCACCAACACTAGCGTGGAAAACTTTCAGAGCAGTAAGCCAGAGCGTGGTCTTCACCTGCCACCTCTTAAAGTGCACACCGGTAAACTTATCCGGCCTCAGTGCATCAGCGAATCCAGCCATAGTTAACTCAGGAAATTGCCTATAATTAGGTTTTTGGATTGTTGGAATATTAGGCAAGTTCATGATTAATTCCAGTAAATAATTCATGACTAGAAGAGATACTAGCATGCAATAATCTAGCAAACTAGAAGAACAGCAAGACATGCATAACAGCAGCAAACACGTAACAATAGCTGTAGAAACAGACATGAGCAGAGGATGTTGGACGTACTGATCGTTAGCTATTATGGGTGCGACAGTGTTGATGACGATGTTGGCGACGATCTGCTGCTGACGGCGATGAATACGACGATGAGTAGCACCGCCCGACTTGGACGGAAGACGACCCGTGATGATGAATTTGAGCAGTCGCGCACAGCGCTTCCCAAAAACCTAATTCGTCCTCTCCCGGTGCAGGATCGCAAAGACGAACGGTTCCGGAGACCTGCTCTCCCACGCGCCGATGCACGCCGACGTTTGGGATGGAGTAGACTACGATGGCGGTGCAAGTTGTGAGATGAGGCAAAACCCTAGGTGTTTTTCGGTGTGTCTCTGGCCGCAGCCGGTAGCTGTATATATATTAGGACCAGAGGCGGTATTGTGTCGCGACCACAATCTCAAACCGACTCGGTTTCTAATTCGTATACTTACCGGACAAGAAATCAAAAACATGTCTGCCAAGACATAAAAATAAAACGGCAAAAGGAAGCTGCGCTCCTGCAAGGAGACGGACCGAATTTCGGCGGACCATTCACGCGCATGTCGCATGTACGCGCCGCCTCGCCTCGCCACGCCACGCCCCGGCCAGGCCAGGCGAGGCGAGGCGAGCGAGCGCGCGCGTGTGGTTTTCCCTTTCTCTTCTCACACACCACTTAGAGTGGTGGAGAGAACCCACTATATAAAGAGGTCCAACTCTTCTTCAACTTCCAAGGTGGGACTAAACTTAGCACCACCACTTGCCATTTTACACATGGGCTTTGAGATTTCAGAAATTGCTATGGGCCTAGCGCATTAATTCTGACAATCCCCCACCAGATCTCAAATACCCATTTAGAGATTTGCCTTCTCTCACCACTTGTTTAATATACCAGTGTTTCAGCAGAGACTGTTAAGTCGAACTTCTGCCTAGAACTTTAAGCTACATCCATTCACAACTTGACAATGGACTATGCCTTGAATTGCTAGTTTTGTGTGAACAGGTTTCACTCAAAGTCTTAACCAGTACCTGACCGCCAGTAGGCTACCCCGCGGTTTGGAGCTTATACGTCATACTCCCTGGTCTCTTCGTGAGCTTACTAGAGATCAGCCAAATCTCATAGACTGCGACGTTTACAGTCAGAACTCATATAGGTGTGTTCTTTCAAGACTGCTCTGTAGGACAGCATCTTTGCTAATTATAGCCAATAGAACCACATTAAGGCATGTTGCCAACCTGCCTTACAGATCTGAGCCTTACAGCTCTGAGAGTTTTGCATCTTCACTTGGAGACGATCATAAGTTATTACTCTCCTCAGTTAACCAATAGCTTGTTCTTCCCAGATCCTAATTCACGGGATCTCCGATCACAAAGGTTGGGTTACTACTATGGTGTAACATCTATGGGTCTCATACCCATCTCCCTCGATGCAATATCTATCACATTTCGTGATTGTCCCTTTGTAAAGGGATCTGCCAGGTTTTTGTCTGTTTGTATATACGTAACAGTTATTACTCCGGAGTTTCTCAACTTCCTGACAGACTTCAAACGTCTTTTCATGTGTCTTGATGACTTTGCATTATCTTTAGAATTGTTCACTTTAGCGATAACCGTTTGGTTATCACAATTCATAAGAATAGCCGGTACAGGTTTTTCAACAACCGGCAAGTCCATCAAGAGCTCACGCAGCCATTCTGCCTCAACAGTAGCTGTGTCCAAAGCAGTTAATTCTGCTTCCATAGTTGACCTCGTCAATATGGTTTGCTTGCAAGACCTCCATGACACTGCGCCACCACCATGAGTAAATACATACCCACTTGTTGCGTAAAGTACATCAACATCGGAGATCCATTTTGAATCACTATATCCTTCTAGCACAGCAGGATGCCCTGAATAAGTAATTCCGTAACTCATAGTACCTCTCAGATAGCGCAAGACCCTTTCTAGTGCATGCCAATGATCATCACCCGGGTTGGACATGAACCTACTCAGTTTGCTCACAGCAAAAGAGATAGCTGGTCTTGTAGCGCTAGCTAAGTACATGAGTGAACCGACAATTTGAGAGTATCTTAATTGATCTCTCGTTTCTTTCTTGTTCTTTCTGAGTGTCACGCTGGGATCATAAGGTGTTGGAGAAGGCTTGCTATCCATAAAACCGAATCGGTTCAAGACCTTCTCAACATAGTGAGATTGCGTTAATGTAATCCCACTCTCATCCTTAATAAGTTTGATGTTTAGAATTACATCGGCTTCTCCCAGATCTTTCATGTCAAAACTTTTTGATAGAAAAGACTTGACCTCATTAATTGCATTAATGTTTGTACCAAAGATCAGTATGTCGTCCACAGACAAACATAATATGAGACTATTGCCCCCACCATGGCGATAGTAAACACACCTATCAGCCTCGTTAATGACAAATCCTGCAGAAGTCAGAGTTCTTTCAAACTTCTCATGCCATTGCTTAGGTGCCTGTTTCAGACCATACAAAGATTTTAACAACTTGCACACCTTTCTCTCTTCACCCTTTACCACAAACCCGTCAGGCTGATCCATATAGATCTCCTCTTCCAACTCTCCATTGAGAAAAGCTGTCTTTACATCCATTTGATGAATGATAAGACCATAAGAGGCAGCCAAGGAAAGTAACACTCGAATGGTGGTCATTCTAGCAACGGGTGAATAGGTGTCAAAGTAATCTTCGCCTTCTTTCTGAGTGTAGCCCTTGGCCACTAGCCGCGCCTTGTACTTATCAATAGTATCATCAGGCTTTAGCTTCTTTTTGAACACCCACTTACAGCCCACAGGTTTACAACCATATGGTCTATCAGTTAGTTCCCAAGTTCCATTAGAAAGAATTGAGTCCATCTCATTATGAACAGCTTCTTTCCAATCGTCTACATCCGGAGATGCATATGCTTCTGCAATCGTCTTGGGTGTGTCGTCCACAAGGTATACAATGAAATCATCACCAAAGGATTTTGCAATCCTTTGTCTCTTGTTCCTTCTAGGAACTTCATTGTTATCCTTCTCAAGGACTTCCTCATGTGATTGTTCGAAATATTCATCAGTTGTACTAGATTCAGGAATTATCTCAGAAGAAAATCTAGCAATGCTATGCATATCTTTCATAGGAAATATGTTCTCAAAAAATGTTGCATCACGAGATTCCATTATAGTATCAACATGCATATCAGGTACTTCAGATTTTACCACTAAAAACCTATAAGCAATGCTCCGTTGAGCATACCCTAGAAAGACACAATCCACTGTCTTTGGTCCAAGTTTGCATTTCTTAGGAATAGGAATATTGACCTTTGCCAAACATCCCCAAGTGCGCAAATAAGAAAGTGATGGTTTTCTCCCAACCCACTCCTCATAAGGGGTTTTCTCTTTATTATTGTTGGGAACTCTATTCAGGACATGACATGAAGTCAATAGAGCCTCCCCCACCATGCCTTAGATAAACCAGCAGTGTCTAACATGGAATTCACCAAGTCAGTCAATGTGCGGTTTTTCCTCTCGGCCACTCCATTTGATTGAGGTGAATAGGGAGGCGTACTCTCATGAATAATACCATGTTCCTCACAAAATTCATCAAAAACTTTTGGAAAATACTCTCCACCACGATCGGACCTAAGACGCTTGATCTTTCTCTCTAGTTGATTTTCAACTTCAGCTTTATAGATTTTAAAGTAGTCTAATGCTTCATCTTTAGTTTGCAACAAATAAACATAGCAAAATCTAGTCGCATCATCAATCAAAGTCATGAAATATCTCTTTCCACCTTTTGTCAACACACCATTCATCTCACAAAGATCAGAATGTATGAGTTCTAGAGGTGCCAAGTTTCTCTCCTCGGCAGCCTTATGAGGCTTTCGAGGTTGCTTAGATTGCACACAACTATGGCACTTAGAACCTTTGGCAACTGTGAAGTTCGGAATTAAACTCATGCTGGATAGCCGAGACATTAAACCAAAATTAATATGACATAAACGAGAGTGCCAAATACTTGCATCATCATTAACACTAGCACAAATTTGGTTTATTGACTTATTGCAAAAATCTGAAAGAGAAAAGCGGAACAAGCCTCCGCACTCATAGCCTTTTCCTATAAATTGTCCAAATCTTGACATGATTACTTTATTGGACTCTAAAACTACCTTAAATCCATCTCGACATAGAAGGGAGCCGCTAACTAGATTCTTGTTCATAGTAGGGACATGCTGCACGTTCCTTAGTTGCACGATCTTTCCCGAAGTAAACTTCAGATCCACCGTGCCAATGCCACGAACAGAAGCATGTGACCCATTCCCCATTAGGACGGAAGAATCCCTTGCGACCTGATAAGAAGTAAACAGGGAGATGTCAGCACACACATGAACGTTAGCACCCGAATCAATCCACCACGAAGATGATTGAAATACTGAAAGCACAATAGGTAAATTACCATACCCATCAGTATTGCTAGCGGTCACCATGTTGACAGTCTTGGAGCTTGTTTTCCCTCTGCGGTCTGCATGTTCAGGGCATTCCTTGGAAAAGTGTCCAGGCTTCCCACAGGCGTAGCACTCTAGCTCAGCCTTGTTGAACTTCTTCTTCTTGAAGGTAGTAGTCTTGGTAGGCTTGTTGAAAACAGGTTTGTTCTTCCCTTTGTTCTTGTTCTGTGGGTACCTCTGCACCATGTTAGCAGTAGGCTGAACCTCACCTCCTTTTTCAGTGGTATCTTTAGCCCGAGCTTTTTCTTCAACATCAAGAGATGCAATCAGATTTTCAACTGATATCTCCTGTCTCTTATGCTTCAGAGTTGTGGCGAAATTCCTCCATGAAGGAGGCAACTTTGCAATCATGCACCCAGCCACGAATTTGTCGGGTAGAACACATTTAAGGAGTTCAAGTTCCTTCACAATGCACTGTATCTCATGAGCTTGTTCAACCACAGAACAGTTATTCACCATCTTGTAGTCATGAAAACTCTTCATGATGTACAGTTCACTGCCTGCATCTGTTGCACCGAATTTTGCATTCAGTGCATCCCACAGAATTTTTCCGTCGTTTATGTGCATGTACACATCACATAGACGGTCAGCAAGAACACTCAGAATGCATCCCACAAACATAGTATTGGCTTTCTGGAATTTTCTCCGATCTTCGTCGGTCATTCCCTCTGGAGCATCAACACTAGCGTGGAAAACTTTCAGAGCAGTAAGCCAGAGCGTGGTCTTCACCTGCCACCTCTTAAAGTGCACACCGGTAAACTTATCCGGCCTCAATGCATCAGCGAATCCAGCCATAGTTAACTCAGGAAATTGCCTAGAATTAGGTTTTTGGATTGTTAGAATATTAGGCAAGTTCATGATTAATTCCAGTAAATAATTCATGACTAGAAGAGATACTAGCATGCAATAATCTAGCAAACTAGAAGAACAGCAAGACATGCATAACAGCAGCAAACACATAACAATAGCTGTAGAAACAGACATGAACAGAGGATGTTGGACGTACTGATCGTTAGATATTATGGGTGCGACAGTGTTGATGACGATGTTGGCGATGATCTGCTGCTGACGGCGATGAATACGACGATGAGGAGCACCGCCCGACTTGGACGGAAGATGACCCGTGATGACGAATTTGAGCAGTCGCGCACAGCGCTTCCAAAAAACCTAATTCGTCCTCTTCCGGTGCAGGATCATAAAGACGAACGGTTCCGGAGACCTGCTCTCCCACGCGCCGATGCACGTCGGCGTTTGGGATGGAGTAGACTACGATGGCGGCGCAAGTTGTGAGATGAGGCAAAACCCTAGGTGTTTTTCGGTGTATCTGTGGCCGCAGCCGGTAGCTGTATATATATTAGGACCAGAGGCGGTATTGTGTCGCGACCACAATCCCAAACTGACTCGGTTTCTAATTCGTATACTTACCGAACAAGAAATCAAAAACTTGTCTGCCAAGACATAAAAGTAAAACAGCAAAAGGAAGCTGCGCTCGCCTCGCTTCGCCTCGCCCAGGCCAGGCGAGCGAGCGCGCGCATGTGGTTTTCCCTTTCTCTTCTCACACACCACTTAGAGTGGTGGAGAGAACCCACTATATAAAGAGGTCCAACTCTTTTTCAACTTCCAAGGTGGGACTAAACTTAGCACCACCACTTGTCATTTTACATATGAGCTTTGAGATTTCAGAAATTGCTATGGGCCTAGCCCATTAATTCTAACAATCCTGCGTATCACCTAACAAGCGGTCACGACTCCGTCCCAACCGTAAGCATTAACTATCCTGCGTATACGCCTTGACTACGGCGACTATCCCAGATCCCATCGCAAAACAACGCTCCAAGATACCGTGAGCAGGCGCGGACGAGCACGCCATTGAATTTTCGCAGTTAACCCCGATGCTCCAACCAGAGTACCTGCAACAGTACACGTAACTATATTGTCTATTGCGCAACAGTATCGGAGTCGATCAAGGCAATTAGGCAACGACTCGAGTGACAGTATCGGCGGCCGGTCGGGGACGACCGGGGAGTCAGCCTCAGATGATTTGCTGCCAAGAAGATACGGTCGTCCATCGATCGGTCTATGTGCAGCTGCAGCTGCAGGCCTGCAGCACACGATCGACTCGGCGAGCCAGCCAACGACCACGACCCAACGGCTGTAGCTATGGGTATACAGGAGCCTACTGTCGTAGGGAGTACGTGCGGTTCCGTGGAAGCCCGCGTTTCATCCACAGGGTCGTCTTCTTGGCTTTCTCCCAAGGACGAGGACTGAAGAACAGAAGAAGACAACGCCGGAGTGTCTCGTAGCGGGAGCGGAGGCCGCGCAGGTCGTCGTCAGGGCACGGCTCTACTCTCGTCCCGCATGCCGGGGTCTCGTCTGTGGACGGCGGGAACACACGACGGACGCTGGTCTGTCAGCTAGCTTTGCTGTAGTCCAAGTTTTTCCAGCCCCTGCCGCGATCCGAACGCACGGACACGGTGTGCTGTGAATGTTGTGAGATCCAGCGCCTCTACCCGTGAACAAAACGCCTGGTCACGTTCATTTCGCGTACTGATCTTGGAGTACAGAGAACAGCAGGGCAAGAGCTGGACGGCAGGTACTGCTGATCCACAACGTCTCTGTGGTCGGTCGGCACGCATCATCAACCGCCTGTTGTGCCATTTCGACATCAGTTGGGATCCTGCGGATCGCATGGCGTCAGAGATTCAGAACGCCCACCATTGTCACCCGTCAAGCCTCGCCCGCTCCAACCAAACGCCCCTCGGGAACGGGGAGAGGGAGACTCATGCGGTCATGCCGATGCCGGCCACACACGTACGTGCTACGGTCAAACGGACGGCGGCGGGTATGCGCGCAAGGTAGTACATACGACTTGTTAATGCAAGGATGTACATGTACTAGCTCCTTTTCCAGATATAAAGACGTTTGAGCAGCTTAATTTAAATCTTGAGGTAATATCACCAGCTTAATTTAAATCTTGAGGTAATATCACCGGGAGTTAGAGCATCTCTAGCAGACCCCGCAAAATCCCAATCCGCATAAGTGTTTTGCAGTTCACGGAAAAGTGCATATGCAGGTCGGCGCGGACGAGGTCAGACTCAGACACCGTATAATCAACCCGTAAAAAATATATTATTTGAATATACCTCTTCCTCTTCCTCTTCTCACGCCAATTTGAAATCAACCGGCGACCGACGTGCGGACGAGGAAGACACGGCCAGAGCGGAGGCTGATGAACGACCGGACGAGAAAGACGCAGGACGGCCACGACGCGCGGGCGGAGGCCAGGGCGGCGCGTCCGGACTCAACTAGCTAGCTTGCTCGCATCGAATTCACAGCTAGCTAGAGCGAGCGTAGCTAGCTAGCTAGCTCGCATCGATTCAGCTAGCGCGGCCGTCTAGCTAGCTTGCTCACATCCACGCGGGCGGACGGGCGCTGCGGCCTGGCGAGCTTCATGACGTTGGCGGGAGCAGAGATTCCTCAACCGTCAACGTTGACCGGTATTCAGGGCTTTGACAAAGTTGCCTTCAAAATTGTAGATATGAGGGTTTTGGGTTTGCGTTTACAGAGCCCCTTAAAAAAAGTTAAGGGTCGGACGATTTTAAAAGGTCTGTTCGGACCTGTTTAAGGGGTCTGCTGAGTGGCTAGACCGACTTGTGCTTGAAGCCTTGAACAGTTATTCGTGGGTTCAGTTCCTCTTGCCGTACCCTTTTGGTGTTAATTTTCACATATATATGACCTACTGTGATCTGGTTTTTCTGTTAATAAAAAATATGAGGCGCTGTTGTGTCAGAATTCGCCGCTATGGTTGACTTTTTCCAAAAAAAATGAGGTTGTTTTGTGTAAAAATATGTCGCGCCCAATGCTCTCACTCGCTGACAAGTGGGATCATACATATGGATATGTTCACATACACGTAATATGACCGTATCTGCATTGCTAGAGTCAAGTTAGATGACCATATAACCGTATTTTTAAAGCTTTAGCATCAAACTGAACATGTGACGAAGTTATCCCGATGATATTACCTTTTAAATCTTCATCACACTTCTTTGAATATCAAATAAACTTAGGGCAGCTCTAACGCTGGCCCCTAAAACACGGTATCCATCTATGCACTAGTCCGGACTAGTCCGTGGAGATGGATGCAGGAGCCGGCCGTCCAATCATATCTTCTGAACATCCATCCAGATAAGGTCAATTTGAAACTAATGCATAGCGTCCGATCACACAGCGCCCGGTCACTAAAAAAGAGGCCATTGTTCATACTTCTTACACGTTCGTCCAAATAGTATCTCAGTTCGCCAGTCCGTGCAAATAATGGTGTTTGCCCTGTCGGATCGGCTATTTGAGCCTCCATGCTCACTCTGTCGCCAGCTCTTTCTCACCATACGCCTCCATCTTGGCCGCTTCCTTCACGTCCTTCTCGCTCGCCCTAAGCTCGCCATGCACTTTAACATCATAACACAAACATCTTGCACGATCATCCTTCCATCGTCGCCCAACTCCTCCATCGTCAAGGTCAACATCTTTGTGTCCTCCGAAGTGGCCGCGATGAACATGTTAAACATCTCGGTCTTTTTTTTCTTGACGTTAGAGCGCTTGACACATGCCTCCTTCGCAGATGTTCTCGAATCTCTCCGTCATCTTGGTCGTTGCCCTTTCTTCTCCTTCTTTCCCCGGAACTCTCTTCTCCTTCTCCTCCTCCTTTTTTCCCCGGAACTCTCTTCTAACCTTCTTGGGCGGCTCTTTCGTTGGATCCGATGCCGGCTATCTTGGCGGTGTTAGCAATAAATAAATTTCACTTAGGTTGTCCACTCAACTTCAACCAACAATGCGGACTAAGTTTCGCTTCTCCCTTCTAGAACAAATTACAAGAAGTCTACAAAGAAAAACATGAAATAAAAAAGACCGCAATAGCAAAATTACACAAACTACATGTTCAGATAGAACATAAGAAATTTGTCAATTATGCACAAACGAGTTAAGAAAATGTTGAGCTGCGGATCATATTTGTTGGAACCTAGTGTGCCATAGGCCATACAATTTTAGTAACACTGGTCCTTTGAACCAAATAAACTCTGAAGAAATAAAACTATGTAAATTTATTAAAAAAAAAGGGATGGAGCCCAACAACGTGGAGCAATGTGATCATTTCACGTAATTTAATTGATTATGGCATATAAAATTGATTCTCCTTCTATGACGCGTATGCCACGTGTACTTCACATGAGGGCCCGAGCCATCTAAACATGCATAATACTTAAATGGAGTAAAGTGTGGAAAGTTTCTAAACAGTATAAATTCTCACTTTATTGACTAATTTCTATCACAAATGTGCAACTCGAAGGTAAAAAAATGAATCCACTGTTTGGCTCTCAAAATATACATCCGTGCAACACATTTTGAGCCAAAGTTTCATGAATTTCCCTTTTTTTTAACAATGTTCAGATTTCATCCTTTCCTTTCATTTTCTAAGTTCTTTTTTCTTTCTACGGTCATTTGATTAACATGGAATGGGTAATCTGACAGATGTCATCTCTACTACTATTAAACAAGCAAACATATTCTTTCCTAAACGCACCCGGAAACATGTACATGAAACAATCAGGATAAAATAGCACCTCACGATTCGATCCACCTAATTAGATCTAACCGTTGATAACCCTCATCTGTGTACGTTTAGCCATTTAGATAAGCGGACGAAACTCTGCCATCTATCGACCGAGAGGACGAAACGTTCCGCTGCAGGAGCAAAAAATAAAGGGACATTTACATCTATGCCCCTAATTTGCGCCCACTCTTAGATTTACCCCTAATTTCAAAGCCTGCTCAAATTTGCCCCTCCGCCGTTAGGTGATCTTACAGAAATGTCCTTCCGTGCCGTTTCCGTCTGGTCAAAGAGCTTTGACCGTTTAGGAGACGTTATTTGGACATTTTTACCCCTCTATGCATGTGTCACTTACATCTAGGGCCCACCCAAAGAAAAAGAAAAAGAAAAAAGAAAAAAAACAAATTTTATTCTCTCTCTTCCCTCTGTGTCTCTCCCTCTCTCAATCTCAACTCCGGCGTGTACAGGGAACTGGCGGCGGCCAGCAACAAGCAGCGGTGCCAGGCTCAGTGGCATGGCCGCGGTGAGCTCACCATCATCCCGTAACGCGTCGACTAGCGCCAGTTAGGTGCGCAGGAGGCCACCAGATCCAGCGCCCGATGGAGTCCAGCGGCGCACGGACATGGTCGTCGCGGGGAGCTCGCAGGGGACCTCCGAGCGCAAAATTGACGATCTTGAAGGAATAGAGAGCTCGAGGAGGGGCCCTGCCCGCTAGTAACTGGAGCAGGGCACGCCGGAATCGATGGCAATGACCTCCGACGACCGGCGGCGCTTGTCGCTCGATCTCCTCTGATGTGCTACCCCTGCTATTTCTGAGAGCATCCTTGAGTTCGTGGCGAGCCGTAGGACATTTCCCCCTTTTTGCCTGGACCTCCTCGTGCCCGTAGCTCCTCCCTGCCTAGCGCCGCCGCTCGCCGTCTCGAGAGCTCGCCGCCGTCGTGGTCTCTAAAAGCCCCGCCGAACCCGACCACCCCCGGCCAGTGCAGATTTGCGCCAGCATCATTGCAAGCCTCGTCTCGTAGCCCCTGGACCGCTCGGTCATCCTCCCCTACGCCGCCGTCGTGCCTTCGCGCGCGGGCGCCGGTGTTCGGCCATGGTGGGCCATGTGGGCTTCGGCAGTTAGTTAGGTAAAATATTTTTTTGACAGTAATTAGTTACGTAAATAAATGCGTGGTTAGACTAACCAATTCTTAATTATGCCATTGCTAATAAAAATTACCCCATATTTGGTTGGGGTCCGCGTGTAAGTGTGTGTGAGATGTTTTTCCTTTTATTTTTGAGGGTGGGGTCCACATGTAAGTGATAGTAAAGGTGAGAGAGGGGGCAGTTTTTCTTTTTTTTAAGGATGATGGGGCCCGCGTGTAAGTCTCATATGCTGAGAGGGGTAAGACTGTCCAAAAAATGTTCCCTAGACGGTCAAAGGTCTTTGACTGGACGGAAACGGCACGGAAGGGCATTTTTATAAATGCAGCTAACGGCAGAGGGGCAATTTTGAGCAGGCTTTGACATTAGGGGCAAATCTGAGTAGGTGGTTCGAGTTAGGGATAGAAATGCAAATGGCCCAAAAATAAACTGATTCGCGTGATTAAAGGCCTGCATGCAGCGGCATGGCCCAGGTCTAGCATTATGGCGTTTGCATGCATTGGTTCGGCCTGTGGAGGCGCATCTTCAATTCTTCGGGAGAGGAGGAGAGAGGGAAGAACGAGAGGCCTGGCAGCGGCTCAGGATGTGCTCGCCGGCGAGCGTGTTCCCGCGTCTGCCTGGGGCGCGGGGTTGGATCGGGGCGGTAGGGTTTCCCCGCTGCCGCCCCACAGCAGTCAGGGGTTGACGGGGAGAAGCAGTCGGGCGGCGACGGAGGCGGCGGCGGCTCGGATTACATCTATGCGACGAGGGGGGCGACGGCAGCTCGGGAGCGGCGAGTGGCCGATTCATCTCCTCGCTAGCCCCTCGCCCTTCGAAGGTTAAAGCTCTTGCACCCTCTTCTCCCTGACGCCCAGAACGAGCGGCCGATCCAGAAAACCAACCCCGGACTGATTTTTCGTCAAGATATGCGCGTACACAAGAAGCAGACACCAGGCAGCTGGATGGATTTTTCTTTCAGGAGTACACACACATATGGAAACGGCAAGCCGCCGGTGAAGACAACTTCAGCCTCACCACCAAGGACGGAACCATGGAAAGGTCAGCTTCATCGGAACTAACCGCGAAGACCATGCTAAGGTACATACATACATATACCAAATCGATATTGACCGATGCTTGTGGTTGCAATTTCATGTCCGTCACTGATGTATTGATGCTCATGGTGAGATATGGGATAATAAGTGGAAATTTTCCACGGCTCAGTTCTTACCGGATGAATCTTTGTAAGTAATCTTTTTCCCTACCCCGTCTTATATTTACAGGAAATCCAAGTGTGGTACACATGTGAATTATTTAATGTTAGTATGAGCTACATATGTTCGCAAGATTAAACCTGAGAAATGTGTAGTTGACCACTTGGGTATGTTTGATTTCCTTAGTAGATACAGCGACAATCACCATTGTTCATGATCTATTCTAAAGATATGTTACTAGCAGTGCAACAACTCTGTTTGTTCAATCAAATAGTTCAGCCGGGTCGGTTCTTACTAATATTTAAGCCAACTTCAATTTTTAGCCTGCTCGGTCATTTTGGATTAGTTTCAGTTTTGAGTTTATGTCTTTAATAGAACAACAAACTGATTTTAGGTGCTAAAATAAACACTAAATGCCAATTCCTCATGGCGACTATTTGTAGAAAGACCATCCCACTGGAGGAGATCCTGACTATCGATGAAGAAGGGCATGAAGATCACCTTCCTAGATGGAAGGATCTGATTTTTCCAGTGCAGTTATGTGTTTCAAAAAGATATTGCGATGTGATTTTTATATTCACCGACGATCCATGTGTCAGCTCAGCGTTGGGACAGATGTCAACCGTCCATTGGACAAGAATCGCCAATGAAACATTGCCACATGGGACGGCCCAATAGAGGCCCAGATAGCTTTAAAAGTTGGCCCAGGAACAGGCCCACAAGATTTTGTCAGATCTAATGCGCCGGCCCGTTAACAGCCTAACAATTTCTGGACCAAATTATGGCCCACATCAAATACAGACCGTTAAAGGATTGCAATATTCTGGGCCAGTTTACGACCCATATCAGATCCGGCCCGTTAACAGCCTGCAATAGTTTGGGCCAAATTACGGTCCATACCTGATCCGGTCCGTTAACTGACTTTCATATCTTGAGCCAAATTACGGGCCGTAACAGATACGGCCCTTTAACAGCTATTGTGCCATCGGGCCCATTGGGGGCCTGATTTGCTCTTTGGCCTCTTAATGGCTTGTTTAACAGTTCGGCCTGATATTAGTTTCGGCCTGTCAGCGGCCCTGTCTACATATGGGTCTCTTTCTGCCCGATTTCAATTTTGGCCATTTAAAGGCCCGAGTTGCCCGGTTTTCTATGGACTCAATGTGATCTTGGATCACTTAAACTAAAATGTAGAGTCTTGAGCTTTTGTGAATCCATGTCCTTCGCATTTTGAGGGGTCCACAATCACTAGTCCTTGCCATGCCAAACATTGAACTTCCTGAAATTTTTAACTTGAATGGATATTAATTCAATGAGATATATGTTGTTATGAATTACCAAAACCACCCAGGGATTAATTGCACTTTTAATAGGTGACACCGTATGTGTGCGACCCGGTAGACAGGTTGTACGTTCGATCTTCTGTTCGAGGGACTATCCGAGGTTCTGTCTGAGGGATTGTTCGAGAGAGAAAATTCTTGCAATTGGGAGGTTGTAAATCCTAGCCGCGGGAATCTTCCCCAACGACCTTCGCCAACTCTCCTTCTGTTGCGCTACAAGTTGGTAGCGTAAAGTATAACCTTGTATGCATCTTCATAGTGGCTCTGGGCTGATGCGTAGGACATGATTTTTTTTAGCGTGTTCCCAATAATATACATTATGTAAGATAAAAATAATATGGTTGATTGTTTCTATCAATCATTATTTCGCGCCTCACACCACTTCCAGTACTTCTAGAAATATCTTGCCTCACGCGTCCTCTACATTATTCTCTCTCTCTCTCTCACCGTCTTTCTGCCTCGTCTCTTTCTCTCTCACACACACTTCTCGTCGTCGATATGTTGTTACTTGTAGCCGCCGCAACAAAGGAACGGCGCACCGCTCGTCGCTGTAGCCTGTTGACCTGCCAATGTTGCATCTCAAGGGCCATGATGATGTTCCGGCAAGGATAGGAGGGGAAGGCGGCTATCGATTGCTTGAACACCAAACACGCTCGGGTTCTCGTCGATGGCGAAGAAGCAAAGTGGTTGATGATGATGCAAGGTCTCACCGTCGAGCATGACATTATTGCAACATCTGAGGTGTTGCGGGAGGCGCCGTTGATGCGAGTTCGCTGGAGATGCTTCCATGGGCGACGACCTCAACAACGACATTGTTGTGTGGCACCGAGCGTGCAAATCTCAATTGCAACATGACCGGCCAAGTTGCAATCTTTGAGCTTGACCCATGTTACAAAGCTCATCCTGCAATTTTTTTATCGCAACATTACTCATGATGCAATCTCCAAGCACAATATTACTCGTGTTGCACAGCTCATCACCTAGATACTGTTGGGGAACGTTGCAGAAAACAAAAAATTCCTATGGTTTCACCAAGATCAATCTATGAGTTCAACTAGCAACGAGAGAGAGGAGTGCATCTACATACCCTTGTAGATCGAGCGAAAGCGTTCAAGAGAACGGAGTTGAGGGAGTCGTACTCGTCGTGATCCAAATCACCGGAGATCCTAGTGCCGAACGGACGGCACCTCCGCGTTCAACACACGTACGGTCAACGAGACGTCTCCTCCTTCTTGATCCAGCAAGGGGAAAGGAGAGGTTGATGATGATACAGCAGCACGACGGTGTGGTGGTGGATGCAGCAGGGATCCTGGCAGGGCTTCGCCAAGCGTCTGCGGGAGGGAGAGGTGTAGCAAGGGGGAAGGGAGGCGCCAAGTGCAAGGATGCGGCTGCCCTCCCTCCCCCCTCTTTATATAGGGCCCCTAGGGGGGCGGCCCTAGGAGATGGGATCTCCTAGGGGGCGCGGCGGCCAAGGGGGTGGCTTGCCCCCCAAGCCAGGTGGAGGCGCCCCCACCCCTAGGGTTTCCCAACCCTAGGCGCAAGGGGGCGCACCAGCCCACCAGGGGCTGGTTCCCCTCCCACTTCAGCCCATGGGGCCCTCCGGGATAGGTGTCCCCACCCGATGGACCCTCGGGACCCTTCCGGTGGTCCCGGTACAATACCGGTGACCCCAGAAACTTTCCCGGTGGCAGAAACCTGACTTCCTATATATAATTCTTTACCTCCGTACCATTCTGGAACTCCTTGTGACGTCTGAGATCTCATCCGGGACTCCGAACAACTTTTGATTTACTGCATACTCATATCTCTACAACCCTAGCGTCACCGAACCTTAAGTGTGTAGACCCTACGGGTTCGGGAGACATGCAGACATGACCGAGACGCCTCTCCGGTCAATAACCAACACCGTGATCTGGATACCCATGTTGGCCCCCACATGCTCCTCGATGATCTCATCGGATGAACCATGATGTCGAGGATTTAAGCAACCCCGTATACAATTCCCTTTGTCAATCGGTACGTTACTTGCCTGAGACTCGATCGTCGGTATCCCAATACCTCGTTCAATCTCGTTACCGGCAAGTTACTTTACTCGTACCGTAATGCATGATCCCGTGACCAGACACTTGGTCACATTGAGCTCATTATGATGGTGCATTACCGAGTGGGCCCAGAGATACCTCTCCGTCATACGGAGTGACAAATCCCAGTCCCGATCCGTGTCAACCCAACAGACACTTTTGGAGATACCCACAGTATACCTTTATAGTCACCCAGTTATGTTGTGACGTTTGGTACACCCAAAGCACTCCTACGGTATCCGGGAGTTACACGATCTCATGGTCTAAGGAAAAAATACTTGACATTAGAAAAGCTCTAGCAAACGAACTACACGATCTTGTGCTATGCTCAGGATTGGGTCTTGTCTATCACATCATTCTCCTAATGATGTGATCCCGTTATCAATGACATCCAATGTCCATAGTCAGGAAAACATGACTATCTGTTGATCAATGAGCTAGTCAACTAGAGGCTCACTAGGGACACGTTGTGGTCTATGTATTCACACGTGTATTACGATTTCCGGATAACACAATTGTAGCATGAATAATAGACTATTACCATGAACAAAGAAATATAATAATAACCATTTTATTATTGCATCTAGGGCATATTTCCAACAGTCTCCCACTTGCACTAGAGTCAATCATCTAGTTACATTGTGATGAATCGAACAACCATGGAATTTTGGTGTTGATCATGTTTTGCCCTAGGGAGAGGTTTAATCAATGGATCTGGTACATTCAGGTTTGTGTGTACTTTACAAATATCTATGTCTCCATCTTGAACATTTTCATGTATGGAGTTGAAGCGACGCTTGATGTGCCTGGTCTTCTTGTGAAACCTGGGCTCCTTGGCAAGTGCAATAGCTCCAGTGTTGTCACAGAAGAGTTTGATCGGCCCCGACGCATTGGGTATGACTCCTAGGTCAGTGATGAAATCCTTCACCCAGATTGCTTCATCCGCTGCCTCCGAGGCTGCCATGTACTCTGCTTCACATGTAGATCCCGCCACGACGCTTTGCTTGCAACTGCACCAGCTTACTGCCCCACCATTCAAAATATACATGTATCCGGTTTGTGACTTCGAGTCATCCAGATCTGTGTCGAAGCTAGCGTCGACGTAACCCTTTACGACGAGCTCTTCGTCACCTCCATAAACGAGAAACATATCCTTAGTCCTTTTCAGGTACTTTAGGATGTTCTTGACCGTTGTCCAGTGTTCCTTGCCGGGATTACTTTGGTACTTTCCTACCAAACTTATGGCAAGGTTTACATCAGGTCTGGTACACAGCATGGCATACATAATAGACCCTATGGCTGAGGCATAGGGGATGACACTCATCTCTTCTTTATCTTCTGCCGTGGTCGGGCATTGAGCCGAGCTCAATCTCACACCTTGCAATACAGGCAAGAACCCTTTTTTGGACTGATCCATATTGAACTTCTTCAATATCTTATCAAGGTATGTGCTTTGTGAAAGACCTATGAGGCATCTCGATCTATCCCTATAGATCTTGATGCATAATATGTAAGCAGCTTCTCCAAGGTCCTTCATTGAAAAACACTTATTCAAGTAGGCCTTAATGCTGTCCAAGAGTTCTATATCATTTCCCATCAAAAGTATGTCATCTACATATAATATGAGAAATGCTACAACGCTCCCACTCACTTTCTTGTAAACGCAGGCTTCTCCATAAGTCTGCATAAACGCAAACGCTTTGATCATCTCATAAAAGCGAATGTTCCAACTCCGAGATGCTTGCACCAGCCCATAAATGGATCGCTGGAGCTTGCATACCTTGTTAGCATTCTCAGGGTCGACAAAACCTTCCGGCTGCATCATATACAGTTCTTCCTTAAGATGACAGTTAAGGAATGTCATTTTGACGTCCATCTGCCATATCTCATAATCATAGTATGCGGCAATTGCTAACATGATTCAGACGGACTTTAGCTTCGCTACGGGAGTCTCATCGTAGTCAACCCCTTGAACTTGCCGATAACCCTTAGCGACAAGTCGAGCTTTATAAATGGTAACATTACCATCCGCGTCCGTCTTCTTCTTAAAGATCCATTTGTTTTCTATCGCTCGCCGATCATCGGGCAAGTCTGTCAAAGTCCATACTTCGTTTTCATACATGGATCCTATCTCGGATTGCATGGCTTCAAGCCATTTGTTGGAATCTGGGCCCGCCATCGCTTCTTCATAGTTCGAAGGTTCACTGTTGTCTAACAACATGATTTCCAGGACAGGATTGCCATACCACTCTGGTGTGGAACGTGTCCTTGTGGACCTACGAAGTTCAGTAGTAACTTGATCCGAAGTACCTTGATCATCATCATTAACTTCCTCTTCAGTTGGGGCTGGCACCACAGGAACATCTTCCTGAGCTGCGCTACTCACCGGTTCAAGAGGTAGTACTTCATCAAGTTTCACCTTCCTCCCACTTACTTCTCTTGAGAGAAACTCTTTCTCCAGAAAGGACCTGTTCTTGGCAACAAAGATCTTGCCTTCGGATCTGAGGTAGAAGGTATACCCAATGGTTTCCTTGGGGTATCCTATGAAGACGCATTTTTCTGACTTGGGTTCGAGCTTTTCAGGTTGAAGTTTCTTGACATAAGCATCGCATCCCCAAACTTTTAGAAACGACAGCTTAGGTTTATTCCCAAACCATAATTCATACGGTGTCGTCTCAACGGATTTAGACGGTGCCCTATTTAAAGTGAATGTAGCTGTCTCTAGAGCGTATCCCCAAAATGATAGCGGTAAGTCGGTAAGAGACATCATAGATCGCACCATATCCAATAGAGTGCGATTACGATGTTCGGACACACCGTTACGCTGAGGTGTTCCAGGCGGCGTGAGTTGTGAAACGATTCCACATTTCCTTAAGTGCGTACCAAATTCGTGACTTAAATATTCTCCTCCACAATCTGATCGTAGGAACTTTATCTTTCGGTCACGTTGATTCTCTACCTCATTCTGAAATTCCTTGAACTTTTCAAAGGTCTCAGACTTGTGTTTCATCAAGTAGACATACCCATATCTACTCAAGTCGTCAGTGAGAGTGAGAACATAACGATATCCTTCGCGAGCCTCAACGCTCATTGGACCGCACACATCAGTATGTATGATTTCCAATAAGTTGGTTGCTCGCTCCATTGTTCCGGAGAACGGAGTCTTGGTCATTTTGCCCATAAGGCATGGTTCACTTGTGTCAAACGATTCATAATCGAGAGACTCTAAAAGTCCATCAGCATGGAGCTTCTTCATGCGCTTGACACCAATGTGACCAAGGCGGCAGTGCCACAAGTATGTGGGACTATCGTTATCAACTTTACATCTTTTGGTATTCACACTATGAATATGTGTAACATCACGTTCGAGATTTATTAAGAATAAACCATTGACCATCGGGGCATGACCATAAAACATATCTCTCATATAAATAGAACAACCATTATTCTCGGATTTAAATGAGTAGCCATCTCGTATTAAACGAGATCCAGATACAATGTTCATGCTCAAACTTGGCACTAAATAACAATTATTGAGGTTTAAAACTAATCCCGTAGGTAAATGTAGAGGTAGCGTGCCGACGGCTATCACATCGACCTTGGAACCATTCCCGACGTGCATCGTCATCTTGTCCTTCGCCAGTCTTCGTTTATTCTGCAGCTCCTGCTCTGAGTTACAAATATGAGCAACGACACCGATATCAAATACCCAGGAGCTACTACGAGCACTGGTAAGGTACACATCAATTACATGTATATCACATATACCTTTAGTGTTGCCGACCTTCTTGTCCGCTAAGTACTTGGGGCAGTTCCGCTTCCAGTGACCACTTCCCTTGCAATAAAAACACTCAGTTTCAGGCTTGGGTCCATTCTTTGACTTCTTCCCGGCAACTGGCTTACCGGGCGCGGCAACTCCCTTGCCGTCCTGCTTGAAGTTCTTCTTACCCTTGCCTTTCTTGAACTTAGTGGTTTTATTCACCATCAACACTTGATGTTCTTTCTTGATCTCTACCTCCGCTGATTTCAACATTGAATATACCTCAGGAATGGTCTTTTCCATCCCCTGCATATTGAAGTTTATCACAAAGCTCTTGTAGCTCGGTGGAAGCGACTGGAGGATTCTGTCAATAACCGCGTCATCCGGGAGATTAACTCCCAGCTAGTCAGGCAGTTGTGCAACCCATACATCTTGAGTATGTGCTCACTGACAGAACTATTTTCCTCCATCTTACAGCTGAAGAACTTGTCGGAGACTTCATATCTCTCGACCCGGGCATGAGCTTGGAAAACAATTTTCAGCTCTTCGAACATCTCATATGCTCCGTGTTGCTCAAAACGCTTTTGGAGCCCCGGTTCTAAGCTGTAAAGCATGACGCACTGAACGAGGGAGTAATCATCAGCACGAGACTGCCAAGCGTTCATAACGTCTTGGTTCTCAGGGATGGGTGCTTCACCTAGCGGTGCTTCTAGGACATAATCTTTCTTGGCAGCTATGAGGATGATCCTCAGGTTCCGGACCCAGTCCGTATAGTTGCTGCCATCATCTTTCAGCTTGGTTTTCTCTAGGAACGCGTTGAAGTTGAGGGTAACATGGGCCATTTGATCTACAAGACATATTGTAAAGATTTTAGACTAAGTTCATGATAATTAAGTTCATCTAATCAAATTATTTAATGAACTCCCACTCAGATTAGACATCCCTCTAGTCATCTAAGTGATACATGATCCGAGTCGACTAGGCCGTGTCCGATCATCACGTGAGACGGACTAGTCATCATCGGTGAACATCTCCATGTTGATCGTATCTTCCATACGACTCATGTTCGACCTTTTAGTCTCTTTTGTTCCGAGGCTATGTCTGTACATGCTAGGCTCGTCAAGCTAACCTAAGTGTTTTTGCATGTGTAAATCTGTCTTACACCCGTTGTATGTGAATGTTAGAATCTATCACACCCGATCATCACGTGGTGCTTCGAAACGACGAACTTTCGCAACGGTGCACAGTTAGGGTGAACACTTTCTTGAAATTATTATGAGGGATCATCTTATTTACTACCGTTGTTCTAAGTAAACAAGATGCATAAACATAATAAACATCACATGCAATTAAACAGTGACATGATATGGCCAATATCATATAGTGTTGGGGAACGTAGCAGAAATTCAAAATTTTCCTACGTGTCACCAAGATCTATCTATGGAGAAACCAGCAACGAGGGGAAGGAGAGTGCATCTACATACCCTTGTAGATCGCTAAGCGGAAGCGTTCAAGTGAACGGGGTTGATGGAGTCGTACTCGTCGTGATTCAAATCACCGATGATCCTAGCGCCGAACGGACGGCACCTCCGCGTTCAACATACGTACGGAACGGAGACGTCTCCCACGCCTTGATCCAGCAAGGAGGAGGGAGAGGTTGATGGAGATCCAGCAGCACGACGGCATGGTGGAAGTAGTGGGATTCCAATAGGGCTTCGCTAAGCGCTGCGGGAGGTGGGAGATGTGTCACGGGAGGGAGAGGGAGGCGCCAGGCCTTAGGTATGATTGCTCCTCCTTTTCCCCACTATATATAGGGCCAAGGGAGAGGGGGAGGGCGCAGCCTTGCCCCTTCCTCCAAGGAAGGGTGCGGCCAAGGGTGGGGAGGAGTCCATCCTCCCCAAGGCACCTCGGAGGTGCCTTCCCCCTTTAGGACTCTCCCCTTTTTCTCTTCTCTTGGCGCATGGGCCTCTTGGGGCTGGTGCCCTTGGCCCATGTAGGCCAAGGCGCACCCCCTACAGCCCATGTGGCCCCCCGGGGCAGGTGGTCCCACCCGGTGGACCCCCGGGACCCTTCCGGTGGTCCCGGTACAATACCGATGACCCCGAAACTTGTCCCGATGGCCGAAATAGCACTTCCTATATATAATTCTTTACCTCCGGACCATTCCGGAACTCCCCGTGACGTCCGGGATCTCATCCGGGACTCGGAACAACTTTCGGGTTACCGCATACTAATATCTCTATAACCCTAGCGTCACCGAACCTTAAGTGTGTAGACCCTACGGGTTCGGGAGACATGCAGACATGACCGAGATGATTCTCCGGTCAATAACCAACAGCGGGATCTGGATACCCATGTTGGCTCTCACATGTTCCACGATGATCTCATCGGATGAACCACGATGTCAAGGACTTAATCAATCCCGTATACAATTCCCTTTGTCTAGCGGTACGATACTTGCCCGAGATTCGATCGTCGGTATCCCGATACCTTGTTCAATCTCGTTACCGGCAAGTCTCTTTACTCGTTCCGTAACACATCATCCCGTGATCAACTCCTTGATCACATTGTGCACATTATGATGATGTCCTACCGAGTGGGCCCAGAGATACCTCTCCGTTTACACGGAGTGACAAATCCCAGTCTCGATTCGTGCCAACCCAACAGACACTTTCGGAGATACCTGTAATGCACCTTTATAGCCACCCAGTTACGTTGTGACGTTTGGTACACCCAAAGCACTCCTACGGTATCCGGGAGTTGCACAATCTCATGGTCTAAGGAAAAGATACATGACATTAGAAAAGCTTTAGCATACGAACTACAAGATCTTTGTGCTAGGCTTAGGATTGGGTCTTGTCCATCACATCATTAGGAATGATGTGATCCCGTTATCAATGACATCCAATGTCCATGGTCAGGAAACCGTAACCATCTATTGATCAACGAGCTAGTCAACTAGAGGCTTACTAGGGACATGGTGTTGTCTATGTATTCACACGTGTATTACGATTTCCGGATAATACAGTTATAGCATGAATAAAAGACTATTATCATGAACAAAAGAAATATAATAATAACGCTTTTATTATTGCCTCTAGGGCATATTTCCAACAGTCTCCCACTTGCACTAGAGTCAATAATCTAGTTCACATCACCATGTGATTAACACTGACAGGTCACATCACCATGTGACCAACATCCAAAGAGTTTTGGGTTTGATCATGTTGCTTGTGAGAGCGGTTTTAGTCAACGGGTCTGAACCTTTCAGATCCGTGTGTGCTTTACAAATCTCTATGTCATCTCCTAGATGTAGCTACCACGTTCTATTTGGAGCCATTCCAAATAACTGTTCCACTTGGAGCTATTCTAAATTGTTGCCCCATTATACGTATCCGGTATCTCTACTTAGAGCTATCCGGATAGGTGTTAAGCTTGCATCGACGTAACCTTTACGACGAACTTTTTTACCACCTCCATAATCGAGAAAATTCCTTAGTCCACTAGTTACTAAGGATAACTTTGACCGCTGTCTGTGATCCATTCTTGGATCACTCTTGTACCCCTTGACTAACTCATGGCAAGGCACACTTCAGGTGCGGTACACAGCATAGCATACTGTAGAGCTTATGTCTTAAGCATAGGGGACGACCTTCATCCTTTCTCTCCATTCTGCCGTGGTCGAGCTTTAAGTCTTAACTTCATACCTTACCACTCAGGCAAGAACTCCTTTGACTGATCCATCTTGAACACCTTCAAGATCATGTCAAGGTATGTGCTCATTTGAAAGTACCATTAAGCGTTTTGATCTATCCTTATAGATCTTGATGCTCAATGTTCAAGTAGCTTAGTCTAGGCTTTCCATTGAAAAACACTTTCCAAATAACCCTACATGCTTTCCAGAAATTCTACATCATTCCTGATCAACAATATGTCAATAACATATATTTATCAGAAATTCTATAGTGCTCCCACTCACTTCTTTGGAAATACAACTTTCTCATAAACTTTGTATACACCCAAAATCTTTGATCATCTCATCAAAGCATACATTCCAACTCCGAGATGCTTACTCCAGTCCCTAGAAGGATTGCTAGAGCTTTGCATACTTATTAGCATCTTTCAGGATTGACAAAACCTTCCGGTTGTATCATATACAACCTTTCCTCAAGAAAAATCATCGAGGAAGCAATGTTTTGACATCCTATCTGCAAGATTTCATAAATAATGCAGTAATCGCTAATATAATTCCAACAGACTCTTAGCATCGCTACGAGTGAGAAAGTCTCACCGTAGTCAACTCCTTGAACTTGTCGGAAACTTCTTAACGACAAGTCGAGCTTTCTTAATGGTGATACTTACCATCATTGTCCGTCTTCCTTTTAAAATCCATATGTACCTAACAGCCTTACGACCATCAAGTAGTTCTTCCAAAGTCTACACTTTGTTTTCATACATGGATCCTATCTCGGATTTCATGGCCTCGAGCCATTTATCAGAATCCGGGCCCACCATCGCTTCTCCATGGCTCGTAGGTTCATTGTTGTCTAGCAACATGACTTCTAAGACAGGATTACGTACCACTCTAAAGTAGTACGCATCCTTGTCATCCTACGAGGTTTGGTAGTGACTTGATCCGAAGTTTCATGATCACTATCATAAGTTTCCACTTCAATTGGTGTAGGTGCCACAGGAACAACTTCCTGTGCTCCGCCACACACTAGTTGAAGAGACGGTTCAATAACCTCATCAAGTCTCCACCATCCTCCCACTCAATTCTTTCAAGAGAAACTTTTCCTCGAGAAAGGACCCGATTCTGGAAACTATTGCTTTCGGATCTGAGACAGGAGGTATACCCAACTGTTTTTGGGTTGTCCTATGAAGATGCATTTATCCGCTTTGGGTTCGAGCTTATCGGCCTGAAACTTTTCCACATAAGCGTCGCAGCCCCAAACTTTTAAGAAATGACAACTTAGGTTTCTCTAAACCATAATTCATACGGTGTCATCTCAACGGAATTACGTGGTGCCCTATTTAAAGTGAATGTGGTTGTCTCTAATGCCTAACTCATGAACAATAGTGGTAATTCGATAAGAGACATCATGGTACGCACCATATCCAATAGGGTGCAACTATGATGTTCGGACACACCATCACACTATGGTGTTCCAGGCGGTATTAATTGCGAAACAATTTCCACAATGTCTTAATTGTGTGCCAAAACTCGTAACTCAGATATTCATCTCTATGATCATATCATAGATCTTTTATCCTCTTGTCACGACGATCTTTCAACTTCACCCTGAAATTACTTGAACCTTTCAATAATTCAGACTCGTGATTCATCAAGTAAATATACTCAACATCTACTCAAATCATCTGTGAAGTAAGAACATAACGATATCCAGTACACGCCTCAACACTCATTGGACTGCACATATCAAAATGTATTACTTCCAACAAGTTGCTTTCTGGTTTCATTTTACTGAAACCGAGGCTTTCAGTCATCTTGCCCATGTGGTATGATTTGCATGTCTCAAGTGATTCAAAATCAAGTGAGTTCAAACGGTCCATCTGCATGGAGTTTCTTCATGCATATACACCAATAGACAGGGTTCGCATGTCTCAAACTTTTCAAAAACGAGTGAGTCCAAAGATCCATCAACATGGAGCTTCTTCATGCGTTTTATACCGATATGACTTACGTGGCAGTGCCACAAGTAGGTGGTACTATCATTACTATCTTATATCTTTTGGCATGAAAATGTGTATCACTACGATCGAGATTCAATAAACCATTCCTTTAGGTGCAAGACCATTGAAGGTGTTATTCAAATAATTAGAGTAACCATTATTCTCCTTAAATGAATAACCGTATTGCGATAGACATAATCCAATCATGTCTATGCTCAACGCAAACACCAAATGACAATTATTCAGGTTTAATACTAATCTTGATGGTAGAGGGAGCGTGCGATGTTTGATCACATCAAACTTGGAAACACTTCCAACACATATTGTCAGCTCACCTTTAGCTAGTCTCTGTTTCTTCCGTAGCTCTTTTATTTCGAGTTACTAACACTTAGAAACTGAACCGGTATCTTAATACCCTGGTGCTACTAGGAGTACTAGTAAAATACACATTAACATAATGTATATCCAGTATACTTCTATCGACCTTGCCAGCCTTATCATCTACCAAGTATCTAGGGTAATTCTGCTCCAGTGGTTGTTCCCCTTATTACAGAAGCACTTAGTCTCGGGTTTGGGTTCAACCTTGGGTTTCTTCACCAGAGCAGCAGCTGAATTGCCGTTTCATGAAGTATCCCTTTGTTCCCTTGCCCTTCTTGACACTAGTGGTCCAACCATCAACAATTGATGCTCCTTCTTGATTTCTACTTTCGCGGTGTCATACATCGTGAATACCTCAAGGATCATCATATCTATCCCTGATATGTTATAGTTCATCACAAAGCTCTAGCAGCTTGGTGGCAATGACTTTGGAGAAACATCACTATTTCATATGGAAGATCAACTCCCACTCGATTCAAATGATTAATGTACTCAGACAATCTGAGCACAAGCTCAACAATTGAGCTTTTCTCCTTAGTTTGTAGGCTAAGAAAATCGTCGGAGGTCTTATACCTCTTGACGTGGGCACGAGCCTGAAATCCCAATTTCAGCCCTCAAAACATCTCATATATTTCGCGACGTTTCAAAAACGTCTTCGGTGCCTCAATTCTAAACCGTTTAACTGAACTATCATGTAATCATCAAAACGTGTATGTCAGATGTTCGCAACATCCACAGACGACGTTCGAGGTTCAGCACACTGAGCGGTGCATTAAGGACATAAGCCTTCTATGAAGCAATGAGGACAAACCTCAGTTTACGGACCTAGTCGGCATAATTACTACTATCAACTTTCAACTAAATTTTCTCTAGGAACATAACTAAACAGTAGAACTACAACGCGAGCTTACGACATAATTTGCAAAGACCTTTTGACTATGTTCAGGATAATCAAGTTCATCTTATGAACTCCCACTCAGATAGACATCCCTCTAGTCATCTAAGCGATTACATGATCCGAGTCAACCAGGCCGTGTCCGATCATCACGTGAGACGGACTAGCCAACGTCGGTGAACATCTTCATGTTGATCGTATCTACTATACGACTCATGCTCGACCTTTCGGTCTCCGTGTTCCGAGGCCATGTCTGTACATGCTAGGCTCGTCAAGTTAACCCTAAGTGTATCGCATGTGTAAATCTGTCTTACACCCGTTGTATGTGAACGTAAGAATCCATCACACCCGATCATCACGTGGTGCTTAGAAGCGACGAACTGTAGCAACAGTGCACAGTTAGGGGAGAACACTTCTTGAAATTTTAATGAGGGATCATCTTATTTACTACCATCGTTCTAAGCAAATAAGATGTATAAACATGATAAACATCACATGCAATCAAATAATAGTGACATGATATGGCCAATATCATATGGCTCCTTTGATCTCCATCTTGGGGCTCCATGATCATCATCGTCACCGGCATGACACCATGATCTCCATCATCATGATCTCCATCATCGTGTCTTCATGAAGTTGTCTCGCCAACTATTACTTCTACTACTATGGCTACCGTTAGCAATAAAGTAAAGTAATTACATGACGTTTAAGTTGACACGCAGGTCATAAATAAATTAAGACAACTCTTGTGGCTCCTGCCGGTTGTCATACTCATTGACATGCAAGTCGTGATTCCTATTACAAGAACATGATCAATCTCATACATCACATATATCATTCATCACATCCTTTTGGCCATATCACATCACATAGCATACCCTGCAAAAACAAGTTAGACGTCCTCTAATTGTTGTTTGCATGTTTTACGTGGCTGCTATGGGTTTCTAGCAAGAACGTTTCTTACCTACGCAAGACCACAATGTGATATGCCAATTGCTATTTATCCTTCATAAGGACCCTTTTCATCGAATCCGTTCCGACTAAAGTGGGAGAGACTGGCACCCGCTAGCCACCTTATGCACCAAGTGCATGTCAGTCGGTGGAACCTGTCTCACGTAAGAGTACGTGTAAGGTCGGTCCGGGCCGCTTCATCCCACAATACCGTCGAAACAAGATTGGACTAGTAACGGTAAGCATATTGAACAAAATCAACGCCCACAACTACTTTGTGTTCTACTCGTGCAAAGAATCTATGCAATAAACCTGGCTCATGATGCCACTGTTGGGGAACGTAGCAGAAATTCAAAATTTTCCTACGTGTCACCAAGACCTATCTATGGAGAAACCAGCAACGAGGGGAAGGAGAGTGCATCTACATACCCTTGTAGATCGCTAAGCGGAAGCGTTCAAGTGAACGGGGTTGATGGAGTCGTACTCGTCGTGATTCAAATCACCGATGATTCTAGCGCCGAACGGACGGCACCTCCGCGTTCAACATACGTACGGAACGGAGACGTCTCCCACGCCTTGATCCAGCAAGGAGGAGGGAGAGGTTGATGGAGATCCAGCAGCACGACGGCGTGGTGGAAGTAGCGGGATTCCAACAGGGCTTCGCTAAGCGCCGCGGGAGGTGGGAGATGTGTCACGGGAGGGAGAGGGAGGCGCCAGGCCTTAGGTATGATTGCTCCTCCTTTTCCCCACTATATATAGGGCCAAGGGAGAGGGGGAGGGCGCAGCCTTGCCCCTTCCTCCAAGGAAGGGTGCGGCCAAGGGTGGGGAGGAGTCCATCCTCCCCAAGGCACCTCGGAGGTGCCTTCCCCCTTTAGGACTCTCCCCTTTTTGTCTTCTCTTGGCGCATGGGCCTCTTGTGGCTGGTGCCCTTGGCCCATGTAGGCCAAGGCGCACCCCCTACAGCCCATGTGGCCCCCCGGGGCAGGTGGCCCCACCCGGTGGACCCCCGGGACCCTTCCGGTGGTCCCAGTACAATACCGATGACCCCGAAACTTGTCCCGATGGCCGAAATAGCACTTCCTATATATAATTCTTTACCTCCGGACCATTCCGGAACTCCCCGTGACGTCCGGGATCTCATACGGGACTCCGAACAACTTTCGGGTTACCGCATACTAATATCTCGATAACCCTAGCGTCACTGAACCTTAAGTGTGTAGACCCTACGGGTTCGGGAGACATGCAGACATGACCGAGATGACTCTCCGGTCAATAACCAACAGCGGGATCTGGATACCCATGTTGGCTCCCACATGTTCCACGATGATCTCATCGGATGAACCACGATGTCAAGGACTTAATCAATCCCGTATACAATTCCCTTTGTCTAGCGGTACGATACTTGCCCGAGATTCGATCGTCGGTATCCCGATACCTTGTTCAATCTCGTTACCGGCAAGTCTCTTTACTCGTTCCGTAACACATCATCCCGTGATCAACTCCTTGATCACATTGTGCACATTATGATGATGTCCTACCGAGTGGGCCCAGAGATACCTCTCCGTTTACACGGAGTGACAAATCCCAGTCTCGATTCGTGCCAACCCAACAGACACTTTCGGAGATACCTGTAATGCACCTTTATAGCCACCCAGTTACGTTGTGACGTTTGGTACACCCAAAGCACTCCTACGGTATCCGGGAGTTGCACAATCTCATGGTCTAAGGAAAAGATACTTGACATTAGAAAAGCTTTAGCATACGAACTACACGATCTTTGTGCTAGGCTTAGGATTGGGTCTTGTCCATCACATCATTCTCCTAATGATGTGATCCCGTTATCAATGACATCCAATGTCCATGGTCAGGAAACCGTAACCATCTATTGATCAACGAGCTAGTCAACTAGAGGCTTACTAGGGACATGGTGTTGTCTATGTATTCACACGTGTATTACGATTTCCGGATAATACAGTTATAGCATGAATAAAAGACTATTATCATGAACAAAAGAAATATAATAATAACACTTTTATTATTGCCTCTAGGGCATATTTCCAACATATAGCTCCTTTGATCTCCATCTTCGGGGCTCCATGATCATCTTCGTCACCGGCATGACACCATGATCTCCATCATCATGTCTCCATGAAGTTTCTCGTCAACTATTACTTCTACTACTATGGCTAACGGTTTAGCAATAAAGTAAAGTAATTACATGGCGTTAAATCATTGACACGCAGGTCATACAATAATTAAGACAGCTCCTATGGCTCCTGCCGGTTGTCATACTCATCGACATGCAAGTCGTGATTCCTATTACAAGAACATGATCTCATACATCACAATATATCATTCATCATTCATCACAACTTTTGGCCATATCATATCACAAATCATATGCTGCAAAAACAAGTTAGACGTCCTCTAGTTGTTGTTGCATGTTTTACGTGGCTGCAATAGGGTTCTAGCAAGAACGTTTTCTTACCTACGTAAAAGCCACAACATGATTTGTAAACTTCTATTTACCCTTCATAAGGACCCTTTTCATCGAATCCGTGCCAACTAAAGTGGGAGAGACAGACACCCGCTAGCCACCTTATGCAACTAGTGCATGTCAGTCGGTGGAACCTGTCTCACATAAGCGTACATGTAAGGTCGGTCCGGGCCGCTTCATCCCACAATACCGCTGAAGCAAAATAAGACTAGTAGTGGCAAGAAAGTTGACAACATCTACGCCCACAACAAATTTGTGTTCTACTCGCGCAAAGAGAACTACGCATAGACCTAGCTCATGAAGCCACTGTTGGGGAACGTTGCAGAAAACAAAAATTTTCCTATGGTTTCACCAAGATCAATCTATGAGTTCATCTAGCAACAGGAGAGAGGAGTGCATCTACATACCCTTGTAGATCGAGCGGAAGCGTTCAAGAGAACGGGGTTGAGGGAGTCGTACTCGTCGTGATCCAAATCACCGGAGATCCTAGTGCCGAACAGACGGCACCTCCATGTTCAACACACGTACGGTCAGCGAGATGTCTCCTCCTTCTTGATCCAGCAAGGGGAAAGGGGAGGTTGATGAAGATCCAACAACACGACGGCATGGTGGTGGATGCAGCAGGGATCCCGGCAGGGCTTCGCCAAGCGTCTGCGGGAGGGAGAGGTGTAGCAAGGGGGAAGGGAGGCGCCAAGTGCAAGGGTGCGGCTGCCCTCCCTCCCCCCTCTTTATATAGGGCCCCTAGGGGGGCGCCGGCCCTAGGAGATGGGATCTCCCAGGTGGGCGGCGGCCAGAGGGGTGGCTTGCCCCCCAAGCCAGGTGGAGGCGCCCCCACCCCTAGGGTTTCCCAACCCTAGGTGCAGGGGGCGCACCAGCCCACTAGGGGCTGGTTCCCCTCCCACTTCAGCCCATGGAGCCCTCCGGGATAGGTGGCCCCACTCAGTGGACCCCCGGGACCTTTCCGATGGTCCCGGTACAATACCGGTGACCCCCGAAACTTTCCCGGTGGCCGAAACCTGACTTCCTATATATAATTCTTTACCTCCGGACCATTCCGGAACTCCTCGTGACGTCTGGGACTCCGAACAACTTTCGGTTTACTGCATACTCATATCTCTACAATCCTAGCGTCACCGAACCTTAAGTGTGTAGACCCTACGGGTTCGGGAGACATGCAGATATGACCGAGACGCCTCTCCGGTCAATAACCAACAGCGGGATCTGGATACCCATGTTGGCTCCCACATGCTCCTCGATGATCTCATCGGATGAACCACGATGTCGAGGATTTAAGCAACCCCGTATACAATTCCCTTTGTCAATCGGTACGTTACTTGCCCGAGACTCGATCATCGGTATCCCAATACCTCGTTCAATCTTGTTATCGGCAAGTCACTTTACTCGTACCGTAATGCATGATCCTGTGACCAGACACTTGGTCACATTGAGCTCATTATGATGATGCATTACCGAGTGGGCCCAGAGATACCTCTCCGTCATACGGAGTGACAAATCCCAGTCTCGATTCGTGCCAACCCAACAGACACTTTCGGAGATACCCGTAGTGCACCTTTATAGTCACCCAGTTACGTTGTGACGTTTGGCACACCCAAAGCACTCTTACGGTATCCGGGAGTTGCACAATCTCATGGTCTAAGGAAATGATACTTAACATTTGGAAAAGCTCTAGCTAAACGAACTACACGATCTTTGAGCTATGCTTAGGTTTGGGTCTTGTCCATCATATCATTCTCCTAATGATGTGATCCCGTTATCAATGACATTCAATGTCCATAGTCAGGAAACCATGACTATATGTTGATCAACGAGCTAGTCAACTAGAGGCTCACTAGGGACACGTTGTGGTCTATGTATTCACACGTGTATTACGATTTCCGGATAACACAATTGTAGCATGAATAATAGACTATTACCATGAACAAAGAAATATAATAATAGCCATTTTATTATTGCCTCTAGGGCATATTTTCAACAGATACGACAACTAGAGTGTGATGGATCAAACGACTCATGACCCGCCGATCTTTTTAAAGATCATTTCGTAGGCGCTATTGTTTTCCAAAAAACATAGCGATTGTGATGGTGTGCATCTAAATTGCAACAATGCCTAATGGCATCGTAGCATCCAGGTTTGACCTTGCAAGAAAAAATTATTGCAAGCATAACAACTCGCATCTAGTTTGCAGCAATTACTAGTAGCACCACAACATTGCACAACCATTTTTGCAAGAGAAAAAACATAGCGAGCGGATAACCTTATCACGGTGGGCGTCGGGCTTGCAATAATGCCTCCTAGAGTCATAGCGTCGGTCGCCTTTCCAGCAGGAAAAACATATCAAGCGGGCAAACTTGTAATGGCGCATGGCCGGCTTGCAACAATGCATGCTAGCATTGTAGCATCCCACAACGAGCCTTGCTACATCGGTGTGCTTCCCACTTGTGTATCCGCACCATACTTACAACATGCACATGTGACCAGCTTGCATTGGCCGTGGCTGCTCTTGCAGCACCAGGCCATCCGTTTGGAGCAAAAAAATTAGAGCACAACCGTTGGCATGATGGTCCGAGCCTTGTTTGATGGCCTCGGCTCGTCGATCTGTACTATGTCAACTTAGTACATGGGAGGTGTAGTCATGCCTCGCAGATGTAGCCATGTTGATGAACCTTGTTAAGAAATCTCGGTGTCGTACTCGTGCTTGTGTGATTGCTTATCCTCGGTGGATCGACATGCGCCTCAAATTATTCTAACAAGTGGTATCATGACGAAGGTTATGACGAGGTCGTATATATTGATCTAGAGGAAGCCGAGAGGAATAAACCGCGCAAAAAATTCTAGAAGTAGAAATTGTCTCGATGGTTGATCGAGGTATAAGCTTCGTCCGTGCAATCTTCTGTATTATGAATCCAAGGAAAAGGTGATATATTTGATGATGGAGTTTCGACGACATTGAGTAGCGATCGAAGTGGTGGTGACATAACATGCTTAGGCAGTAGTGCGCGAACGACACATCTATCTCAAAACGGCGGAGTGAGCTACCACATTTCCTATTTGTTGATCGCTACGACAAACTATTGCAGCGTCAGACTCGGGAGCAATGCTAGACCCATGGAGGGTTTATAGGGGTTTACAGGGTGGTTGGAATTGATTGGCTCAGATTTGATTAAGTGCGGCGGGCCAACCAGTTAAAATCAGGGGGCAATTAGTGAAGGGCACGCAGCCTGGTCCATGAAAATCGGTTGCTTTTGCCAATGTGTAGTATTATGGCACGGGAGCGATCGATCGATTGAGATGAGCTGATCCATTTTAGCTGCGAGTGGTGCATTCTAAGGAATCTGGTTTTGCGGACCTTTTGGAGGGTTCACCGGTTTAGGAAATCTTTAAGTAGGTTCCTGAACCGTTTTTGCTGGTTTTCTAGCTTTTCAGTTTGTTCTTTTCCCCCTTTCTCTGATTCTTTTTCCTTTTTCTTTTATTTCTGAAGTTTTTTTACAAAACATTTATAAATTTGAAATATTTGTTTGGAATTCCAAAAAAGGTTTATGTTTAAGAATTTTTTTTGGAAATTCCTTCCAAGTTTCTAAAAAACAAATTTTGGAATATGTTTGTTTTATTTTTTCATAAATTCGAAAAAAGTTCGTGTTTTCATAAAATGTTTAGGAATTCCAAAAACATTTGAGATTTAGAAAAATGTTTTGAATTTTAAAAATGGTCCTATATGCAAATTTTGTTCATTTTTTTTATAAATGTTTGTGTTTTAGAAAAATGTTGGGTTTTTAAAATAATTCGTAGTAAACACACATACATGTTTGCATGTTGAGGTGGACTTTTTTTATATGCATGGTTGCATGTTAAGATGGGTCTTTTTTTCATGCATGTTGCATGATGACGTGACATACTTGCATTTTGAGAAAATAAGTTAGTGTGACTAACTATCTAGACATAAAAGATTACCCGGGCGAAATTTAACCACACACATTGGCACTCGCCAAATAGCCCCGCCCCATATATGGACCAAATTAGTTGAAATTTTGAGTTTAGAGTTGAGTAGCAAGTTGATAGAATTGAACATGATTATGGATAGAGAACAATCCCTATTCCCTATTTGACATTGGTAAACAAAATGCTTCCTTCTATGGCCTTGAGAATTTGATCCACCTTCATTTGACCCCAGCTCTAACTTTCATTCTCAATATGACAGTGTTATCCATCTTAAATTCTAAGGGTGCGCTAAGAGGCACACAAAAAGTCAACTTTGCCCCATGCTAAGACGTCACATGGCCAAAATCACTGTAAAAAAGGATGTCTATTTGTCCATTCACAATATGACCATTTTTTTTGAAAAATATATAGATGCTCTTTAAAAAGGATGTTTATTTTTCCAAAGCAATCTAATCTAATTTATCAAAATATGAACGATGCTAAGACGTCACACGGCCACAGTCACGCTGATTGGAGCAGATGATGTAAACTAAATAGTGTTGAGACTTGAGATTAATGAAGTTTGGGTTCAAAATTAAACAGGCACCATAATTGTTTCGAACTAAACACTAATCGTAATTTGTGGGGTGCAATAATTATTGAGATAACAGAGAGAGAGAGAGAGAGAACAGAAAATTGTTCTTTTGAGAAGAGAGAATGGTACTAAACCGCGGTCCAAGGGAGACGTTTGTCTCACAGGCCCACTTCGATATAACGAGATAATTGCATCTATAGTCCTTGTAGTCGCTGGCCACGTCCAACTTGGTCCTGGAACTTACGTATTGCTTCAATACGGTCCTGGTACATGAAAATACGTAGCCGATACGGTCCTTGAGGTTGAAACAACAGTCATGGCTCTACACATTGCGTACGTATCCCGTACTCTCTGGTACGACACATCAGCACGGGGCCATCATGTCAGCCTGGGACCCATATGTCAGTGGGAGCCAGAAAAAGGAAAAACGCCTGTCGATGCCGAGTTTCGAACCGGCGAAGGCCGGCCCAAATCGCGCGCGCATGCCACCACGCTGAGAGCCCTATTCCGATAAAATCTGGATGGACTATCTTCTATATAAACAGCATCGTCCATTCCGCTATAGCATGCCCAGATTTTATTTTTTTGAGAACACGTGTGCTAGTGAATTAAGCTGGCAGTAGTATTTATTTTTTTTCTGTGAAAAACAGTGGTATTTTCTTTCTGTGAAAAACACGTATTTATTTTTTTCTTTGAAAAACAGTGCTACTAATAAGATGAACATGGTTTCAAACCATACTTTCTTTTATTTTTCATTTTTTTTCTGTTTCTTTTTTTTCCTTTTCTGTTTATTTTAATTTGTAAAATAATGTTCAAAGTGTTCAACATTTGTTCGCGCTTTCAAAACTAGTTCAGAAATTTTAATGAATCACATTTTTCGAAAATAGTTTGAAGTTTCAAAATTTGGTCACGGTATAAAAATATATTAGAAGTTTTCAAAAATGTTTTCATTTGCAATATTTTTATTTTTCTTATTTTCAAATTGTTCCTGGTTATAATTTCTTGTTCGGAATTTTAAAATTTGTTCAGCAATACAAGAAAATCCCACTTCTAAAAAAATGATACAGAATTTAGATAATGTTACATTTTTTATGAATTTATCTTCAACAAGTCTTTTTTCATATAGTTATGTTCTTTGTATCTCTCACATACAAGCACATTTATTGATGAAATATTGCACAGTGATATTGCGCTACTATACACGCATATACATAAAAATTTGGAATTTTTCAGGCAGTAAAAATACATTTATTCACTAAAAAAATAACATGCATATACCCCTGCACCCAATACGTACAGTATTTTTGAAACTGCGAATATTTCTCAAATAATGTTTTTTTACAAATTCGTGAATATTTTCTGAATTCACAAACATTGTTTGAAATTATGTACATTGTTTTAGAACTCGTCAACAAGTTTTTATGCATAGGCGAACATTTCTTGAAATTTGGGAATAAAAATTGATATTCAAAAACATTTTGTTTGTGATGAACATTTTTTGAGTTCATGAATATGTTTTTGAATCAGTGAACATAAAAGATTGGTTTTTTGTTACATTCCCATACATTTCTTTGAATATTTTTTATAAATTCGTGGACATTGTTTTGTAGGCACGAACCTTTATTTTTGAATCTTGAACATCTTTTTGAATCGACGAATGTTTAAAAAAACTCATGAACATTTTATAAATTCACAATTTTTTTAAAGGACAAGAACATATATACGTATAATATAGTGTGCATCCTCATATATAAAAGATCACGGGCTTGTTCTGGTGGCTTGCTCGCGCAGCAATGTTCCATAGTACGCGTGTTCGAATCCCCGCGGCGTGCTTTTTTCCTTCTTTTTTTCTCGGCCCACTGACATATGGGCCTTATTCAAACGTCGCCTGAGCTGGCCCGCGTCACCGCGCAAGTATGAGATACGTATGCAAAATGTGTGGAGCCAGGACTGTTGTTTCAATCTTAGGGACCGTATTGACTATGTATTTTCATGTACCAGAACCGTATAGAAGTAATACGCAAGTTCCAGACCAAGTTGGCCTGCAACTACAAGGACCGTAGATGCAATTATCTCCGATATAACCTCTGTTCCCTTCCCCTCTCCTCCTCCACCCCGCGCTCTTTTCCCCAAAACCAACCACCACCCCCGCCACCTCGCCGGAAAACAACAAATCCGCCGTCGCCCGCTGCCACCGCACCACCTCGCGGGAACCCTACCTGAAGCAGAATCCGGCCAGCCTATCCGCCTTTCTGCACTCCCAGTCCCTCTCCGCCACGCCCAAGCATCCCCCGAGGAACCCGCGCTCGTCTTCTTGGTCGGTGGCTCGGTGGTAATGGCCAAAAAGAAGAAGGCGGCCCGGAACCGGGGCAGGAATCGTGCGGGCATGGAGGCGGAGACGGAGGGTTCAGCTGGGCGCGCGCCCCACTTCCACGGACACGGCGCCCCCTTTGACGTCCGCCGCGGCCAAGAAAACGGAGCCCACCCTGGGGGCGCCCGCGCCGGCCAAGAAGCTATCCCGCCCCATGGCACAGCACAGAAGATTGTTGAGCTCCTACGCCGGGCAGAGGCTTTCCTGGGGAGGAACGGCAGCGCCGGCGACGATACGTCGGACGCCTCCAGCAGCGCCGGCAATGGCGGCGTGGAGGCTCTGGTGGGCGAACGCTCGCGGGATCAGGTATCAATCAAACACTTCTCGGTATATGCTATGAACGAGGATCTGCCAAGAACTCTAGCGCATTTAGTTGGCGAACATTTAGTTTTTGGCAATGCTGAGTTGTGGTAAAGGCCGTAGCTTAGCTAGGCACAAAGAAACAGATCTTCAAGGATTCCATCAAGGAACTTGAAACGCAGCAGCTGAATGTCGTTTAAGATTCTTCAGAGATAATCTATTGCTGGAAGAGCCGTTCTTCCCAAATGTGCCAACAACAGTAACTAGTTGCCTTCATATTGTGGATAAGTTAATAGGAGTGTTGTGACTAGTTGCTTAGATGTGTTGATATTTTGATACGTTTGGCAGTGCGGTATTTTTAGAGTTTTAGGAGAGTACCATGGTTTCTCTAAAACCTATGGTTTTATGTACTTTGTTGTTTCTTTCGAATCATAAATACTTCAGTCTTATATAAACACTTCAGGATCGCTCGCCGGATCAGGTATCAATCAAACACTTCTCACTGTGAACTGAGCATTGAGGATTTAAGTCCTGGCAACTACAATTCATTTAGTTTTTGGCAATGCTGAGTTGGTTGTGGTAGAGTATGTGATGATAAACATAAGGTCGTAGCCCGTAGCTAGGCACAAAAAAGTCCTAATTTAATGGGGCAATAGGATACAAGAGTAATTAACCTGTCTTCAGTCGAAACTAGAACCTCACCCAAATAATCTACACTCTATAGCTTCGTGGGCACCAAGGCAATCACCCACCGCCCAAGCATCCTACACGGGGTCAGGCTATTCTGTACACCTTTGGCAACCTGGACATGAATAAGAGACACTCTGCCGAGAAGGAAGCGCCCTGATGTTTTCCTCCGGCTCCTATTTATCCAGTAAGTACTTGCTCTTCAGCCAAGTAACTTGCCAAGGACTGTACTTCTGTGAAAAACTCTGTTTCCTAGTTTGTTCCTTTGTTGTTTCCTATTAAACTCTGTTGTGTTATGCTAACAGGTTGACAAGGATGAAGATCCTTACCAGAATGAGAGGAGGTATGAAGAGTTTTGTGAAGCTAGAATGAAGCTTCCACTCGGATATGAGTTGTGCACTGTATGTTTTTTTTAAGAGCCCTGGAGACATGGAAATGCAGTAGTACGTTCTGGGAATGTAAGTTAATCACTAATGAATTAATAGTAGCTTATTTCATCTTCTTGAGCATAACTGAGTTTTGACCTGCAGATGCTCTATCATTTCAATTGCCACAACACTCCAGGTGTCAAATGTGGTGAAGAATTATGTACGGTTAGGTTCCGCAGCTGTGAACGTCAGCAGTTATACAGATCCTATTGCACAAGTATTTGGGAGGTAAGGTGACTCCTTCTCATGTGCATGCTGAAAGAAATGATGTGATAGTTGATACTAACTTTTGTTATTGTTAATGTAGACCAAGCCAGAGTTGCGGTATGACAGGTTTTGTCGAGGTAGGGTGTAGTACAATCTGTTGGGAAGATTTGCAGCAGCTAAAGGTGTCTGCAAGTATGGCCTGAGATTGAAGAACCACATGGTGTGCTAATAAAAGCTACAAAGAGATGAACTATTGTATGCTTTTGTTGGATGATGGGTTGACATGTCGTGTGAGAGTGATGTCAAACGACAAACTGTGAGCCTAGTGCGATCATGTTGTTGAGAAAATGGTTTTCTTGGATGATGTTCTGCAACTACTGTGGAAGTTATCTTTACTTTGATCGATCGAAATGTGTTTGCTAGAATGTTATTCACATGGGAGGAGATGGTAACAAGCGTCGGTTTGATCATGGTGACATTCACTTATTGGTTATGAGTTTTACATGTGTATCACGTGGTCACAGTTTACCGTAGGTTTGACTGTTTCTAGGAGAGTTGTTGAGGATGGGTATTTCTGTTTAAGGTCAGCTTGGGGCGAAACCTGCAGGACGTGGTAAGAAGTGCCAAGGAAGTATCCTGTGTTTTCTTTACTGATCATCCATTCATCCTGATGCCGTCCTGTGGACATGTGGTAGCATGTGATTCTGTTTAAAATCCCAGGAGGTGTCTTCTCCTCAGTTTCGTTTGGAATGTGAGTGCTCATTTGAGATCAACTGCTCCTTTTCTTTAAGTATTCAAAAACTGAATCCTTACCAAGGATAAAGGTGGTAGCATGGTAATAAAGGTTGTCCTTTTTGCTCCAGAATCAGAAGATCACATTTTTTTTCCGGTGTCTGCTGGCTTGATATGTGGAAAGCCATCCAGTCTTAGTGAATTGTTCGAGCGCTGGGTGAATGGTTTCAGCAACATAACTCAAAAACCAGTATTGGTTGGGATTTCAGTGGTTTGTAGGGGCTATGTGGAACTGGGACACAAGAAATGTCTTACTGTCAGCATATTTTATACTCCCTCCGTTCCTAAATACTTCTTTCTAGAGATTTCAACAAGTGACTACATACGGCGCAAAATGAGTGAATCTACATTTTAAAATATGTCTACATGCATCCGTATGTTGAGTCCATTTGAAATGCCTAGAAAGACAAGTATTTGGGAACGGAGGGAGTACCTAATTATCCTAACACCGTCGTTCACTGTGTTTTCAGATCAATGCATGCTTTGTAGGAGGAGCAAATCAATGAGAAGCCGCTGCTGAGAATTTGGTGTGTGTGTTTGTTGGATGGCATCGACAGATGCTTTCAAAAGATGGGCTCCGGTGGCGATGAGGAAACTTTGAGTTGGATGACAGAATTTTCGTACCTGCCCCACTTGTTTTCTTCCCCATGTTCTTGTCGCAATTTCAATGAATATTACACCCTTCGATCCAAAATAAGTGCGCAGTTTCAAACTAAGAGTTAGTTGAACCTTAGTTTGAAACTGCGACACTTATTACGGATCGGAGGGAGTACTATTTTGTCAATGTTTCGCATCTAACCTGAACTTGGTTTAGCTTCTGTAGGCTTGTCTGTCTGATGCCTTCATGTCGCTGTGAACTGAAGCTTGTTCTTTATACGAGAAGAAGCAAGAAAATATGCCGACAGACATTTGGATTTCCTCCATAGATTTCAGAATAGTAATGGACCATAAGTAGTCGTGTTCCCTACCGTCGGTAGACTGCTGAAGGAGCAATGGTTAGCCTTGCAAGGGCGATTCTGAGTTGCTTCTCCTCAAAAGACCGCTACTAGGAAGAATATAAACCCAAGGAAGAAACAGGCACGAAGATAGCTCATATTCTGCCAAATAGGAGCGATGTGTCTCAAGATGAAACTAGTAGATATGTCGAAACAATATACTCCCTCTGTCCCATAATATAAGAGCATTTTTTACACTAATACGCTCTTATATTATGTATTTTAAGTATCTTCTCTAGTGCTGCTTCTTGCTTGGTTCATGTCTGAACTTTCCATCGACAGAGGTTTTTGTTTATTACACAATCAAAATTGAGATTTGATATGATTCTTCCATCAACAAAGGTCCTGTGCTAATGGTAAATTAAGATTAAAAAGCTTCTCTTAGAAATATGACCTTGACATATACTCCCTCCGTCCCAAAATTCTTGTCTTAGATTTGTCTAGATACAGATGTATCTAATACTAAAACGTGACTTGATACATCCTTATTCCTTATTTGGACAAATCTAAAACAAAATTTTTGGGACGGAGGGAGTACCAAGGATTGCAGACACAGTCAATTGAGAATTTGACAGCTGCACAATATCAGTTAACTGTTTTTGTTTACTGGTGTTGATGCAAAATGACACGTTCAGATTATTGTCAGATTCTGCGAACATTTTTAATGCAATATGGAAGAAAATTCTTATCCTTGGCAGCTTGCGTTTCAATATATTGAAAAGATAGAAAAGGTTGCCCCTAAAAAAATAGAAAAAGTTTTACAGGCCAAAAGAAAGACCAAGGGCCAAAGCCGAAGAACATCATTGGTCTATCCTTCTGGCTCAAACTTCCCCTATTTGACATTGCAAGATCAGCAGCATCGAACCTACTCATCTCAGATTCTTGCACCTCACATCTGAGGGTTTCCACTTTGACTGATATTCTGAACCAAATACGGAGGGCAGTATGGATTCTTTCTGCTTGTGCTGTGATAGTTGAAGACTTGGTGAGCAGTCACAAGCCTCTGCCATAACTGAGTGATTTGCGAAGTTCTTTAAAATTGAAGGATCAGATCCTTTAGGTTGATTATTTCGCCTTCTGAATATCTTCAACATCAGGCTTGCAACAGAGTGTGGAGTCGTGCAATAGCATTCACTACATTAAGCAAGATCGCTTGAAGTCAATGATCAAATATCCCTGTGTTTAAAATGAGTGTTCTCCAATACGGCTAAAATCATACAATCAATTACCATATTAATAAAGAAGAGTGCATTGATGGATTACTTCAATAATATTTTCATAGCAAATAGAATAGATGAATCACTTGCCTACATTGCAGCCTTCTTCTTGCTTACACAATTAACTGCAGTTTGGGACTACAGCGCAAACAGAGCAAGATAGGGATAGATTGATGGAGCCACCATAAGTAGGTGCCTCTGTTACATCTATCTGGATTGCACTGACTGCAGGAATGTACCAATGATAATGCATAAATAAAATATGGTTAATGAAGTGAAAAGATAATTCCTCTTTTCAAGAAATTCAGCCGTAGAGATGTATATTCTCGGAATGTTGCCCGCATGGCTTATCATATTTTCTGGATAAAGGGCCAGTGTGAGGAAATGTATTGATGTTCACCATGGATCATTAACGGATGCAGCGAAGTGAAAGATAACAGAAAATAGGGTGCTGCTAGAGTCAAAAGAAAAATAAACTAAACATAGACAAGCAAAAAAGGCAGTAACACGCCCTCATAATTATCCATCAAAGTACTGATGAAGATGCCAAAAACATCATGATCTGCCTGTCCTATGGCTATTTATGTGAAGACCTTCATCTCCAAACTAGTTGTGTGTTTTTCCTGTAACACAAACTTAATCTCATTGCCGCCATACATAAGCCCACACGCTATTGTATAAAGCAGGAAGGTGAAACTGAAAAGGAAAGGTTGGCCTGACCTTATAGTAAATTGGGTGACACCTAATCTAAGCAACATAGGAATATGCAGCTTTTGACCCCAAAAATAAGATCATTGTGTAAATTAAATTTCTAAATAGCCACTTCACATCCACCAGCAAGTGACGTGAATTATGGTTCTCAAAACCTTGACCCCACTATAATATACATAAACATGCCACTAAGGTGCATTCAAAGAAAATTGCATACATTTGAAGCTTATCTATAAGACTATAATACATGTCGCCTTTATCTTCTCCATGCCACCAATCTTAAGCAACAAAGGAATATGCACTATTTGATGCAGAGCTTACAGCTGGCTTTTAAACCCCCGACTCTCGCCAACTGTAATTTCCTCAAAATCAATGATCATAACTTATTCCCTTTTCCTTCCATACAAAACATTTTCATTATATCTGCTATACAATTATATTATCTGGACATGAAGAAAACTCATTGTCTGTCCAATGTTGGATGCCATTTTGTAAGACTGGGGGTTATCCATATGGGAGTAGGCCAGTTGGACCAAAGCTGAGGGGAGACAAGTTCCTCACTATTGTTATATGTTAAGTCAAAAGCTGCAATGTCACGGCGGTTATTCTTGTAATAGTTTAGATACTCGTGGTCGTCAGCAACATAGACGGTGTTTGCCTTCAACTGTGGATATTCTTCAGCACTGAGACAAAGTGATTGGTTCAGCCCAACCAGCAACACATGATCCATCAAGCTATTTATTTCCATAACCTTTTCAGCCATAGTCTCAACTTTAAATATTTTTATCCCATCAGTATAGTGCACATGTGTTGCATTGTCAGCACGTGGATCATAATCAACCACATCTTGGGATCTAAAAACTTGCATCAGATCCCCACATGGAGCCTGAACAATGTAAATTGTTCGACAACTGTAATTATCTGCGCAGCCTGTAATTACCTTTGCTGCGACCACAGGGCCTCTGAGATCGAAGACGTGAATTTCTCCTAGCAATGTCACTGCATATAACTTACTGTCTTTGTACAAGCAGTCTTGAAAAAAAAACAATGTGGTTTCAGCCAGGTCCACTTGTCATCCCCTAACCAAGCAAATGAGAGCTGCCCATCTGGATTGTGAATAAGCACCACGATATAGGCTCCTGCAGATGCATCATAAAATACTACGGTGGTGTCGCAGCTCGCCAAGATCAACGGGTTGAGGGCCGGTGGTACTACGGTGCTCCGCTGTGTCACGAGAGTAAATGTACTTACATAAGGCACCTCTTTCATCAAAAACAGGAGTCACATGTGCGATGGTGATCACCGACGGGAGAGCGATCTGTTCACATGTGATGGGATTGAGAATATGCATCTCGGATCTCTCATCAGCAGTAACCAGCCAGCCATTTGATGACCCAATCAGATACCTGCTGCGAATAGGTGGCTCCGGGAGAGTCAACTTGTATGACCTCTTCTCCAAGAGGCTGTAGAGGCACGCAACGCTTTCACCAGCAGATTCAGATGTGTATAAGAGGCACGGCGTCTGGCGTTGCTGGTACTGCTCAAGGTTGCGCAGGCTGGAATACGCGGAGCGCCACGAGGAGCAGACGAAGCTGGCACGCATCAGGTCAGGGATCTCCAGGTGTGCAAATATAGACATCAGGACATCTTGTGGCAGCACTGGTAATTTGGCAACTGCAACCTCCATCGGTGGTCCATGGATATCTTCTTTGAGGAATTTCGTCGGAGAACCTGAAGGTAGAAGACCTAGCAGCTTAGGCACTGTGATGAAGACCAGAGAACGCAGATTCCTCCGGTGGATGGCTAGACTCGAAATCTTGGATACGCTACAGGTACCACCCATTGGAGATAATAAATCAGCTCTTTCAGAACAACAATTGCTTGTTGGAAGGTTGCAATCTTGGATGGGCCACACGGAGAGCACGGCCAGGCAGGCTCTTGGGCGTACTTATGGGTGGCCTCCCCTCCTCTGCTGCGAGCTAATTCTGTGACGGAAATCCGACTCCGATTACGCCACTCCCAAAAGAGGTTCAGACTTTGAATCGATCCGGTTGCCCAAAGAACTCCGAGCACTGCTGGTTCTCCTCTGCAGGACTGAATCGAATCCGAGAGACCGAAGAACAGAACTAACCCGAGAGAGAGTAGCAGGCTCAGCAACCCAGCTCCGCGAACCACGAGGAGACGGAGGATGGTGGGGAGGTGGGGATTCGCTCGGCCTTCATCGTCAGATGCTGTCACACCCGGTAGGAGATTTGGAGCGGATCGAACTAGTTTATTGCAGATCTCACGCAGGAGAGAAAGGGGAAAGTAGGAGCAAACTAGGGTTTGTATTGATATAAGAGGTATGATTGTATCAGGGAGATATTATCAACATAATTCCATAGCGAATCAGAGGGCAGCTGCCAGCTTTATAGCTGCAGCTGGCAAACGGATGAAACAACACAGTAGGGCAAGAGAAACGGTAAAGTAAATGGTAACAGTTGGTGGAGTAGGCGAGCCCCGCGAGCCGTACGATGCGCCGAACCGTCTTGCACCAGAGCCGTCCGATAACTGAAGAAAGTGAGCTGCTCGTTGACACCTTGGACCCGACAATACCCCGGGCGAAAACAAACTTGTCATCAAGGAGTTGATCGGTTGAACCACTTGTCGATGGTGCTCTTGAAGAAAGCAGGGAACGTTTTCTTCATGAATGACGCGTCCTCCCAAGAAGCTTCATCAAGGGGAAGATTTGCACATTGCACAAGCCACTGGACTACGGGAAGGTTGTTGTGTGCCACCTGGCGGTTTCCAGAACGAGGACTGGTTCTATCTGAATCATGCCGTCCGCTCGAACGGCAGGTCTGCACACAGGACTGCTTTAGGGCCAACATGCTTCTTCAACTGGCTAACGTGGAAAACTGGGTGGATATTGGTAGCATCAGGTAGGAGCAGCTTATACGCCACGCGACCAACTTTCTTGATGATCCGGAAGGGTCCATAGTATTTGCTCTGGAGCTTAATGTGTGTACACAAGCCGAAAGCATTGAGGCGATACGGGTGCATTTTTAAGTACACCATGTCCCCAACTTCCAAATTCCTCTCCGTTCGTTTGCGATCAGCGTATTTCTTCATGTGAGCTTGAGCTGCAGCTAGGTTGAATTTCAGGTGCAGTAGCAGAGCATCTCTATCCTGAAAGAACTGTTGTGCATCCCCATTCAGTTGGTCAGGCGGAATGTTTTCGCCGATATTGGGAGGGGGAAATCCATAAGCTGCTTCAAACGATGTCTTTTTGAGGGATGAATGGTAGGAAGTATTGTACCAATATTCTACCATTGAGAGTTGAGTAGCCCATTTCCTTGGTTGAGTGGATGTCAAGCAACGCAAGTAATTTTCAATGCACTGATTAACTCGTTCTGTCCGACCATCAGACTCTGGGTGGTAAGCAGTGCTGTAGCGAAGCTCACAACCCATGCCCTTAAATATGTCTTGCCACAATTTGCTGGTGAAGATGGCGTCTCTGTCAGACACAATTGCCAAGGGAGGGCCATGTAACTTAATGACATTGTCGATGAACGCTTGAGATACTGTTTGCACTGTATAAGGGTGGGATAGAGGGATGAAATGAGCAAACTTGGATAACCTGTCGACCACCACGAATATAACATCCTTGCCATTTGATTTTGGGGGTCCTTCGATAAAATCCATGCTCAAATGTGTCCAAACCATATCAGGTAGTTGCAAGGGATCCAGATAGCCAGGGTATGGGCAGTTTTCTCCTTTGTTCTTCTGACAAACAGGACACTCAAAGACAAATCTGTCCACTTCTTGTTTTAGTCCAGGCCAGTAAAAGATCAGTTTGAGACGTTGATATGTGGCTTTCATGCCCGAATGACCTCCCAAAGCAGATGCATGTAATGCAGTTAGAAGTTTCTTCCTCAAGTCCAAGTCCTTTCCCACATATATTTTGCCCTTGTGTCTGATGATGGCTGAATGTAAGGTGTTTTGATCCACTGCATGGTTAGGGGAGAGGAGCAATTTTTCAAGCAGTGATTTGCAAGTAGCATCATTGCAGTAAGAATTTTCCACTGCAGATATCCACTGAGGAGTGGCCAAAGAAATTGCCATGACAGAGTGTTTTCTGGAAAGTGCATCAGCAGCAACATTTTCTTTCCCTTTCTTGTATTGCAATGTGAAATTCAGTTCCAACAATTTCAGCATCAGTTTGTGTTGGATGCTTGTTGAGATCTTTTGGTCAGTCATGAATTGCAGACTTTGGTGGTCTGTTCTAATGATCAAGTCATTGCCTGGAAAGTAGTGTCTCCACCTCTTCAAGACTGCAATGATAGCAAGGGCTTCTTTTGTTGGGGAACGTTGCAAAAAATAAAAAATTTCCAACGGTTTCACTAAAATCAATCTATGAGTTCATCTAGCAACGAGAGAGAGGAGTGCATCTACATACCCTTGTAGATCGAGCGGAAGCGTTCAAGAGAACGGGGTTGAGGGAGTCGTACTCGTTGTGATCCAAATCACCGGAGATCCTAGCACCGAACGGATGGCACCTCCGCGTTCAACACACGTACGGTCAGCGAGACGTCTCCTCCTTCTTGATCCAGCAAGGGGGAAGGAGAGGTTGATGAAAATCTAGCAGCACGACGGCGTGGTGGTGGATGCAGCAGTGATCTCGGCAGGGCTTCGCCAAGCGTCTGCGAGAGGGAGAGGTGTAACAAGGGGGAAGGGAGGCGCCAAGTGCAAGGGTGTGGCTGCCCTCCCTCCCTCCTCTTTATATAGGGCCCCTAGGGGAGGGGGCGCCGGCCCTAGGAGATTGAATCTTCAAGGGGGGGCGGCGGCCAAGGGGGTGCCTTGCCCCCCAAGGCAAGTGGAGGCGCCCCCACCCCTAGGGTTCCCAACCCTAGGCGCAGGGGGGGCAAGGGGGGGGGCGCACCAGCCCACCAGGGGCTGGTTCCCCTCCCACTTCAGCCCATGGGGCCCTCCAGGATGGGTGGCCCCACCCGGTGGACCCCCGGGACCCTTCCGGTGGTCCCGGTACAATACTGGTGACCCCCGAAACTTTCTCGATGGCCGAAACTCGACTTCCCATATATAATTCTTTACCTACGGACCATTCCGGAACTCCTCGTGACGTACGGGATCTCATCTGGGACTCCGAACAACTTTCGGTTTGTTGCACACTAATATCTCTACAACCCTAGCGTCACCGAACCTTAAGTGTGTAGACCCTATGGGTTCGGGAGACACATAGACATGACCGAGACGGCTCTCCGGTCAATAACCAATAGCGGGATCTGGATACCCATGTTGGCTCCCACATGCTCCTCGATGATCTCATCGGATGAACCACGATGTCGAGGATTCAAGCAACCCCGTATACAATTCCCTTTGTCAATCGGTATGTTACTTGCCCGAGATTTGATCGTCAGTATCCCAATACCTCGTTCAATCTTGTTATCGGCAAGTCACTTTACTCGTACCATAATACATGATCCCGTGACCAGACACTTGGTCACTTTGAGCTCATTATGATGATGCATTACCGAGTGGGCCCAGAGATACCTCTCCGTCATACGGAGTGACAAATCCCAGTCTCGATCCGTGTCAACCCAACAGACACTTTCGGAGATACCCATAGTATACCTTTATAGTCACCCAGTTATGTTGTGACGTTTGGTACACCCAAAGCACTCCTACGGTATCCGGGAGTTACACGATCTCATGGTCTAAGGAAAAAAATACTTGACATTAGAAAAGCTCTAGCAAACGAACTACACGATCTTGTGCTATGCTTAGGATTGGGTCTTGTCCATCACATCATTCTCCTAATGATGTGATCCCGTTATCAATGACATCCAATGTCCATAGTCAGGAAAACATGACTATCTATTGATCAACGGGCTAGTCAACTAGAGGCTCACTAGGGACATATTTGAAGGAAATATGCCCTAGAGACAATAATAAAGTTATTATTTATTTCCTCATATCATGATAAATATTTATTATTCATGCTAGAATTGTATTAACCGGAAACATGATACATGTGTGAATACATAAGACAAACATATAGTCACTAGTATGCCTATACTTGACTAGCTCATTAATCAAAGATGGTTATGTTTCCTAACCATAGACATGTGTTGTCATTTGATTAATGGGATCAGATCATTAGGAGAATGATGTGATTGACATGACCCATTCTGTTAGCCTAGCACTTGATCGTTTAGTATATTGCTATTGCTTTCTTCATGACTTATACATGTTCCTATAACTATGAGATTATGCAACTCCTGTTTATCGGAGGAACACTTTGGGTACTACCAAACATCACAACGTAACTGGGTGATTATAAAGGAGTACTACAGGTGTCTCCGAAGGTACATGTTGAGTTGGCGTATTTCGAGATTAGGTTTTGTCACTCCGATTGTCGGAGAGGTATCTCTAGGCCCTCTCGGTAATGCACATCACTATAAGCCTTGCAAGCAATGTGACCAATGAGTTGGTTACAGAATGATGCATTACGTAAACGAGTAAAGAGACTTGCCGGTAACGAGATTGAACTAGGTATTGGATACCGACGATCAAATCTCGGGCAAGTAACATACCGATGACAAAGGGAACAACGTATGTTGTTATGCGGTTTGACCGATAAAGATCTTCGTAGAATATGTATGAACCAATATGGGCATCCAGGTTCCGCTATTGGTTATTGACCGAGAATAGTTCTAGGTCATGTCTACATAGTTCCCGAACCCGTAGGGTCCGCACGCTTAACATTGCGATGACAGTTTTATTATGAGTTTATAAGTTTTGATGTACCGAAGTTTGTTCGGAGTCCCGGATGTGATCACGGACATGACGAGGAGTCTCGAAATGGTTGAGACATAAAGATTGATATATTGGACGACTATATTCGGACACCGGAAGTGTTCCGGGTGATTTCGGAGAAACCCGGAGTGCCGGAGGGTTACCGGAACCCCCCCGGGAGAGTTAATGGGCCACATGGGCCTTGGTGGGAAGAGAGAGGGGCGTCCAGGGTGGGCCGCACGTCCCCTCTCCCTCTGGTCCGAATTGGACTAGGAGGGGGGGGGCGCCCCCCTCTTTCCTTCCCCCTCTCCCCCTTCCTTTCCCCCTCCTAGTAGGAGTAGGAAAGGGGGAGTCCTACTCCTACTAGGAGGAGGACTCCTACTCCTACTAGGAGGAGGACTCCTACTCCTACTAGGAGGAGGACTCCTCCTTGGCGCGCCCCAAGGGGCCGGCCGGCCTTCCCCTTGCTCCTTTATATACGGGGGCAGGGGCGCACCCTAGGACACACAAGTTGATCTACGGATCGTTCCTTAGCCGTGTGCGGTGCCCCCCTCCACCATATTCCACCTCGGTCATATCGTCGCGGAGTTTAGGCGAAGCCCTGCGCCGGTAGAGCATCATCATCGTCACCACGCCATCGTGCTAACGGAACTCATCCCCGAAGCTTTGCTGGATCGGAGCTCGGGGATCGTCATCGAGCTGAACGTGTGCTGAACTCGGAGGTGCCGTACGTTCGGTACTTGGATCGGTCGGATCGTGAAGACGTACGACTACATCAACCGCGTTGTCATAACGCTTCCGCTTACGGTCTACGAGGGTACATGGACAACACTCTCCCCTCTCGTTGCTATGCCATCACCATGATCTTGCGTGTACGTAGGAATTTTTTTGAAATTACTACGTTCCCCAACAGTGGCATCCGAGCTTGGTTTTATGCGTTGATGTTATATGCACGAGTAGAACACAAGTGAGTTCTGGGCGATACAAGTCATACTGCTTACCAGCATGTCATACTTTGGTTCGGCGGTATTGTGAGATGAAGCGGCCCAGACCGACATTACGCGTATGCTTACACGAGACTGGTTTCACCGTTACGAGCACTTGTGCTTAAAGGTGGCTGGCGGGTGTCTGTCTCTCTCACTTTAGCTGAATCGAGTGTGGCTACACCCGGTCCTTGCGAAGGTTAAAACAACACTAACTTGATGAACTATCATTGTGGTTTTGATGCGTAGGTAAGAACGGTTCTTGCTAAGCCCGTAGCAGCCACGTAAAATTTGCAACAACAAAGTAGATGACGTCTAACTTGTTTTTGCAGGGCATGTTGTGATGTGATATGGTCAAGACGTGATGCTATATTTTAATGTATGAGATGATCATGTTTTGTAACCGAAGTTATCGGCAACTGGCAGGAGCCATATGGTTGTCGCTTTATTGTATGAAATGCAAACGCCCTGTAATTGCTTTACTTTATCACTAAGCGGTAGCGATAGTCGTAGAAGCAATAGATGGCGTAACGACAACGATGCTACGATGGAGATCAAGGTGTCACGCCGCTGACGATGGTGATCACGACGGTGCTTTGAAGATGGAGATCACAAGCACAAGATGATGATGGCCATATCATATCACTTATATTGATTGCATGTGATGTTTATCCTTTATGCATCTTATCTTGCTTTGATTAACGGTAGCATTTTAAGATGATCTCTCACTAATTATCAAGAAGTGTTCTCCCTGAGTATGCACCATTGCGAAAGTTCTTCGTGCTGAGACACCACGTGATGATCGGGTGTGATAGGCTCTACGTTCAAATACAACGGGTGCAAAACAGTTGCACACGCGGAATACTCGGGTTAAACTTGACGAGCCTAGCATATACAGATATGGCCTCGGAACACGGAGACCAAAAGGTCGAGCGTGAATCATATAGTAGATATGATCAACATAATGATGTTCACCATTGAAACTACTCCATCTCACGTGATGATCGGACATGGTTTAGTTGATTTGGATCACGTGATCACTTAGATGACTAGAGAGATGTCTGTCTAAGTGGGAGTTCTTAAGTAATATGATTAATTGAACTTAAATTTATCATGAACTTAGTACCTGATAGTATTTTGCTTGTCTATGTTTGTTGTAGATAGATGGCTCGTGATGTTGTTCCGTTGAATTTTAATGCGTTCCTTGAGAAAGCAAAGTTGAAAGATGATGGTAGCAATTACACGGACTGGGCCCGTAACCTGAGGATTATCCTCATTGCTGCATAGAAGAATTACATCCTGGAAGCACCGCTGGGTGCCAGGCCTGCTGCTGATGCAACTGACGATGTTAAGAACGTCTGGCAGAGCAAAGCTGATGACTACTTGATAGTTCAGTGTGCCATGCTTTACGGCTTAGAACCGGGTCTTCAACGACGTTTTGAACGTCATGGGGCATATGAGATGTTCCAGGAGTTGAAGTTAATATTTCAAGCAAATGCCCGGATTGAGAGATATGAAGTCTCCAATAAGTTCTATAGCTGCAAGATGGAAGAGAATAGTTTTGTCAGTGAACACATACTCAAAATGTCTGGGTATTATAATCACTTGATTCAACTGGGAGTTAATCTTCCTGATGATAGTGTCATTGACAGAATTCTCCAATCACTGCCACCAAGCTACAAGAGCTTCGTGATGAACTATAATATGCAAGGGATGGACAAGACTATTCCCGAGCTCTTCGCAATGCTAAAAGCCGTGGAGGTAGAAATCAAGAAGGAGCATCAAGTGTTGATGGTTAACAAGACCACCAGTTTCAAGAAAAAGGGCAAAGGGAAGAAGAAGGGGAACTTCAAGAAGAACAGCAAACAAGTTGCTGCTCAAGAGAAGAAACCCAAGTCTGGACCAAAGCCAGAAACTGAGTGCTTCTACTGCAAGCAGACTGGACACTGGAAGCGGAACTTCCCCAAGTATTTGGCGGATAAGAAGGATGGAAAGTAAACAAAGGTATATGTGATATACATGTTATTGATGTGTACCTTACTAATGCTCGCAGTAGTACCTGGGTATTTGATACTGGTTCTGTTGCTAATATTTGCAACTCTAAACAGGGACTACGGATTAAGCGAAGATTGGCTAAGGACGAGGTGACGATGCGCGTGGGAAATGGTTCCAAAGTCGATGTGATCGCGGTCGGCACGCTACCTCTACATCTACCATCGGGATTAGTTTTAGACCTAAATAATTGTTATTTGGTGCCAGCATTAAGCATGAACATTATATCTGGATCTTGTTTGATGCGAGACGGTTATTCATTTAAATCAAAGAATAATGGTTGTTCTATTTATATGAGTAATATCTTTTATGGTCATGCACCCTTTAAGAGTGGTCTATTTTTATTGAATCTCGATAGTAGTGATACACATATTCATAGTGTTGAAACCAAAAGATGCAGAGTTTAATGATAGTGCAACTTATTTATGGCACTACTGTTTAGGTCATATCGGTGTAAAGTGCATGAAGAAACTCCATACTGATGGGCTTTTGGAATCACTTGATTATGAATCACTTGGTACTTGCGAACCGTGCCTTATGGGCAAGATGACTAAAACGCCGTTCTCCGGAACTATGGAGCGAGCAACTGATTTGTTGGAAATCATACATACTGATGTTTGTGGTCCAATGAATGTTGAGGCTCGCGGCGGGTATCGTTATTTTCTCACCTTCACAGATGACTTGAGCAGACAGGGGCGGAGCCAGAAAATTTAGCCAATGGGTTCACTCATTACCTCACTGTGAGAATTAATTTGGTATGAATTAATTAAGTGTAAAGTTTAATTTCGAACTATATTAGAACAAGAGTCTTTTTGATAAATTCTTACAACAAGAGTGTAACAAACAGAATATGATGTTGATTATCGTATACACACACACATATAGATTAAATTTAAAGCTAAAGAGTGCAAGACATACCAGTTGGATGAAATTATAAAATCACTTATTTTCATTTTATAAACAAGGTAGTACCCCAATAACTTCATAGCTTCATGGTCAGCTTCTCATCTGCTGAAAATATTGGAAAAAAATGACAAGTTATTTTCACAAATTCAAAGTAAGTACCATCAAGCGAAAGAAGCATGTAAAGCCGCTCACATTTTAGTGTGTAGCTTTTCGATCTTCGTTACCATGAAAAGATCGAACACATCATATGGCAGTAATTTATCCGTCAATTGAAAACTTTGGGAGATTATTTGCAGCGGCATTCAATGTACTGCTTAATTACATCTAACGGATGGCCTAGAAGTGCCAGCATTGTTATCTGAATCGGGTGATCAATTTCTTCTTGGGAAATATTATTGCATACCATAGTACTACAGACAAATCAAAGTTCAAGGGAAAATAATCAGAAAACTAGGGTAAAAGGTAATACCACACAACAGGGACGGAGTGATCTGATTAAGTTCAGTTTGGACTTCAAGTGCCAGCCACCGCCGACGGCCGACGGCCGACTTAATGTTCTTGGCTTGCCGCCGGAGGCTGCTGATCTGGCGCCGCGATGAAACACCGAGGGGCCGGGTTGGGAAACGAACTGGGGGAACAATAAGCGGCGGCGTGTTGCGTAGGGATGGTATGGAATCGTGCGGTCAACTATCGAGCCTACTGCGTGGATTGTATCGTAATGGTATTGGGCTCTTTGTTTTGAGAAATAGCTGTAGGCTTTTTGTTGGGCTATTCATCATGTTATAATAAATTTACAATGGGCTAGAGGCTTCTTGCTCGTGCCTAGTAGCTTTGATGGGTTCAAGCGTGCATTTGCATTGGGTTCATGCAAGTGAATACGTGTATATATGGCCGTGACGTGCAAAGATCGTTGGGTTCAAGTGAACCCAACGCCTACACGCTAGCTTCGCCACTGTGAGCAGATATGGGTATATCTACTTGATGAAACACAAATCTGAAACATTTGAAAAGTTCAAAGAATTTCAGAGTGAAGTGGAAAATCATCGTAGCAAGAAAATAAAGTTTCTACGATCTGATCGTGGAGGAGAATATTTGAGTTACGTGTTTGGTTTACATTTGAAACAATGCGGAATAGTTTCGCAACTCACGCCACCCGGAACACCACAACGAAATGGTGTGTCTGAACGTCGTAATCGTACTTTACTAGATATGGTGCGATCTATGATGTCTCTTACCGCTATCATTTTGGGGTTATGCTTTAGAGACGGCCGCATTCACGTTAAATAGGGCACCATCAAAATCCGTTGAGACGACACCTTATGAACTGTGGTTTGGCAAGAAACCAAAGTTGTCATTTCTTAAAGTTTGGGGCTGCGATGCTTATGTGAAGAAACTTCAACCAGATAAGCTCGAACCTAAATCGGAGAAATTTGTCTTCATAGGATACCCAAAAGAGACCATTGGGTACACCTTCTATCACAGATCTGAGGGCAAGATTTTTGTTGCTAAAATCGGATCCTTTCTAGAGAAGGAGTTTCTCTCGAAAGAAGTAAGTGGGAGGAAAGTATAACTTGATGAGATAACTGTATCTACTCCCTTGTTGGAAAGTAGTTCAGCACAAGAACCGGTTCCTGTGACAACTACACCAATTAGTGAGGAAACTAATGATATTGATCATGAAACTTCAGATCAAGTTTCTACTGAACCTCGTAGGTCTACCAGAGTAAGATCCGCACCAGAGTGGTACGGTAATCCTATTCTGGAAGTCATGTTACTTGACCATGATGAACCTACGAACTATGAGGAAGCGATGATGAGCCCAGATTCCGTAAAATGGCTAGAGGCCATGAAATCTGAGATGGGATCCATGTATGAGAACAAAGTATGGACTTTGGTTGACTTGCCTGATGATCGTCAAGCCATTGAGAATAAACGGATCTTTAAGAAGAAGACTGATGCTGATGGTAATGTAACTGTCTATAAAGCTCGAGTTGTTGCGAAAGGTTTTTGACAAGTTCAAGGGGTTGACTGCGATGAGACTTTCTCACCCGTAGCGATGCTTAAGTCTGTCCGAATCATGTTAGATATTGCTGCATTTCATGATTATGAAATCTGGCAAATGGATGTAAAAACTGCATTCTTGAATGGATTTCTGGAAGAAGAGTTGTATATGATGCAGCCAGAAGGTTTTGTTGATCCAAAAGGTGCTAACAAAGTGTGCAAGCTCCAGCGATCCATTTATGGACTGGTGCAAGCATCTCGGAGTTGGAATAAACGCTTTGATAGTGTGATCAAAGCATATGGTTTTTATACAGACTTTTGGAGAAGCCTGTATTTATAAGAAAGTGAGTGGGAGCTCTGTAGCATTTCTGATATTATATGTAGATGACATATTATTAATTGGAAATGATATAGAATTTCTGGATAGCATAAAGGGATACTTGAATAAGAGTTTTTTAATGAAAGATCTAGGTGAAGCTGCTTACATATTGGGCATCAAGATCTATAGAGATAGATCAAGACGCTTAATAGGACTTTCACAAAGCACATACCTTGATAAAATTTTGAAAAAGTTCAAAATGGATCAGGCAAAGAAAGGGTTCTTGCCCGTGCTTCAAGGTGTGAAGTTGAGTCAAACTCAATGCCCAACCACAGCAGAAGATAGAGAAAAAAATGAAAGATATTCCCTATGCTTCAGCCATAGGCTCTATCATGTATGCAATGTTGTGTACCAGACCTGACGTATGCTTAGCAATAAGTTTGGCAGGGAGGTACCAAAGTAATCCAGGAGTGGATCACTGGACAGCGGTCAAGAACATCCTGAAATACCTGAAAAGGACTAAGGATATGTTTCTCATATATGGAGGTGACAAAGAGCTAGTCGTAAATGGTTACGTCGATGCAAGCTTTGACACTGATCCGGACGATTCTAAATCGCAAACCGGATACGTGTTTTTATTAAATGATGGAGCTGTAAGTTGGTGCAGTTCTAAACAAAGCGTCGTGGCGGGATCTACATGTGAAGCGGAGTACATAGCTGCTTCGGAAGCAGCAAATGAAGGAGTCTGGATGAAGGAGTTCATTTCCGATGTAGGTGTCATACCTAGTGCATCGGGACCAATGAAGATTTTCTGTGACAATACTGGTGCAATTGCTTTGGCAAAGGAATCCAGATTTCACAAGAGGACCAAGCACATCAAGAGACGCTTCAATTCCATCCGGGACCAAGTCCAAGTGGGAGACATAAAAATTTGCAAGATAAATACGGATCTGAATGTTGCAGACCCATTGACTAAGCCTCTCTCACGAGCAAAACATGATTAGCACCAAGACTCCATGGGTGTTAGAATCATTACTATGTAATCTAGATTATTGACTCTAGTGCAAGTGGGAGACTGAAGGAAATATGCCCTAGAGGCAATAATAAAGTTATTATTTATTTCCTCATATCATGATAAATGTTTATTATTCATGCTAGAATTGTATTAACCGGAAACATGATACATGTGTGAATACATAAGACAAACATATAGTCACTAGTATGCCTCTACTTGACTAGCTCATTAATCAAAGATGGTTATGTTTCCTAACCATAGACATGTGTTGTCATTTGATTAATGGGATCACATCACTAGGAGAATGATGTGATTGACATGACCCATTCCGTTAGCCTAGGACTTGATCGTTTAGTATATTGTTATTGCTTTCTTCATGACTTATACATGTTCCTGTAACTATGAGATTATGCAACTCCCGTTTACCGGAGGAACACTTTGGGTACTACCAAACGTCACAACGTAACTGGGTGATTATAAAGGAGTACTACAGGTGTCTCCGAAGGTACATGTTGAGTTGGCGTATTTCGAGATTAGGTTTTGTCACTTCGATTGTCGGAGAGGTATCTCTGGGCCCTCTCGGTAATGCACATCACTATAAGCCTTGCAAGCAATGTGACCAATGAGTTGGTTACGGGATGATGCATTACGTAAACGAGTAAAGAGACTTGCCGGTAACGAGATTGAACTAGGTATTGGATACCGACGATCAAATCTCGGGCAAGTAACATACTGATGACAAAGGGAACAACGTATGTTGTTATGCGGTTTGACCGATAAAGATCTTCGTAGAATATGTAGGAACCAATATGGGCATCCAGGTTCCGCTATTGGTTATTGACCGAGAATAGTTTTAGGTCATGTCTACTTAGTTCTCGAACCCGTAGGGTCCGCACGCTTAACGTTACGATGATAGTTTTATTATGAGTTTATAAGTTTTGATGTACCGAAGTTTGTTCGGTGTCCCGGATGTGATCACGGACATGACGAGGAGTCTCGAAATGGTCGAGACATAAAGATTGAAATATTGGACGACTATATTCGGACACCGGAAGTGTTCCGGGTGTTTTGGGAGAAAACCGGAGTGCCGGAGGCTTACCGGAACCCCCCCCGGGATAGTTAATGGGCCACATGGGCCTTGGTGGGAAGAGAGAGGGGCGGTCAGGGTGCACTGGGCGCCCCCTCTCCCTCTGGTCCGAATTGGACTAGGAGGGGGGGGGGGCGGCGCCCCCCTCTTTCCTTCCCCCTCTCCCCCTTCCTTTCCCCCTCCTAGTAGGAGTAGGAAAGGGGGAGTCCTACTCCTACTAGGAGGAGGACTCCTCCTCCTTGGCGCGCCCCAAGGGGCCGGCCGGCCTCCCTCCTTGCTCCTTTATATACGGGGGCAGGGGGGCACCCTAGGACACACAAGTTGATCTACGGATCGTTCCTTAGCCGTGTGCGGTGCCCCCCTCCACCATATTCCACCCCGGTCATATCGTCGCGGAGTTTAGGCGAAGCCCTGCGCCGATAGAGCATCATCATCGTCACCACGCCGTCGTGCTGACGGAATTCATCCCCGAAGCTTTGCTGGATCGGAGCCCGGGGATAGTCATCGAGCTGAAGGTGTGCTGAACTCGGAGGTGCCGTACGTTCGGTACTTGGATCGGTCGGATCGTGAAGACGTAAGACTACATCAACCGCATTGTCATAACGCTTCCGCTTATGGTCTACGAGGGTACGTGGACAACACTCTCCCCTCTTGTTGCTATGCCATCACCATGATCTTGCGTGTACGTAGGAATTTTTTTGAAATTACTACGTTCCCCAACAATATTGTGGTCTATGTATTCACACATGTATTACAATTTCTGGATAACACAATTATAGCATGAATAAAAGACAATTATCATGAACAAGGAAATATAATAATAATCCTTTTATTATTGCCTCTAGGGCATATTTCCAGCATCTTTCTCATAAGTTGAAACAACTTTTCTTGGACATAAGCTTGAGCTATAATAAGCTAGGGGTCTGCCATTTTGCATCATGACTGCTCCAATACCTGCTCCTGGTGCATCTGTTTCCAGAATAAATGGTTCAGAGAAGTTGGGCAAAGCTAGGACATGGGTTGTGGTCATAGCATGTTTAAGTGCTTGAAAAGCTTGTGTTTGAGCTGTGGTCCATTGAAAGTTCTTCTTCTTGAGGATATCATGCAATGGTCTGGATATGATTCCAAAGTTCTTTACAAACCTTCTGTAATAACCACATAATCCCAGAAAACCTCTGAGCTATGTGGGAGTAGTGGGTACTGGCCAATCAGCTACAGCAGCTACTTTGCGAGGGTCTGTTGAAACTCCTTCACTAGTTATTACATGACCAAGATATTCTACCTTCTGGACAGCAAAAACACATTTGGAGAGTTTTGCAAAGAGTTGGTGTTCTTGGAGCAACTGAAGTACAATCTGCAAGTGGGCTATGTGTTCAGACAAGGATTTACTAAATATGAGTATATCATCAAAGAAGACAAGCACAAACTTCCTGAGATATGGCCCAAAGATGTTGTTCATAAGTGCTTGGAATGTGCCAGGTGCATTTGCTAAACCAAAGGGCATGACTAGGAACTCATAATGTCCAAAGTAGGTCCTAAAAGCCGTTTTTGGTATGTCATTTCCATCCATTCTCACTTGATGATAACCAGACCTGAGATCCAATTTGGTGAAGTAAGTTGCTCCATGAAGCTCATCCAGTAGATCTTCAATGACTGGAATTGGAAACTTGTTTTTAATGGTGGCTGAGTTAAGTTTCCTGTAATCAATGCATAGTCTCCATGTTCCATTCTTTTTCATGACCAATATTGCTGGGGAGGAATAGGGGCTCTCACTAGCTCGAATGATTTTGTCTCTGAGCATGGCATCCACCTGCCTTTCCAGCTCATTTCTCTGCATATGTGGAACTCTGTATGGTCTAGAGTTGGGTGGGACAGATTGATCTTTGAGAGGGATTTTACGATCATGGGTTCTCTTTGGGGGTAATCCTTTTGGTTCCTGGAAAACTGTAGGAAATTGTTGCAGTACCTCCTCAACAGTTGGTGGAATCTCTTGTTTAGGGGGTATTTTCATAGTTGTGTCCCTAATGAGATTCAGTACAAATCCTGGAGCTCCAGCAGTCATGAGTTTATTTACTTCTGCAACATCAATGAGAGTGGCATCAGATAATGTATCACATGCTTTGATTGTTACTGGTGTCTGTTGGTCCTTCATTATAGTGATTTGCCTGGGATTGTAGTGAAATGCCACAGGGCTATGGGTTTCCATCCAATCACTCTCAAGCACTATATCATGGCCTGGTAGATCAAGTACTCTGAACTGCTGTTGAAATTGTGTATGGCCAGCTGTAAAGGGAGTTGTTGGTACATAAGAACCGGACCACAGAGTGCCTCCTCCAGCTACTGTTACTGCCCTAGTTGCATCCTTGAGGATGGTGCAGGAAGTTTGCAGTGCAAACTGAAGACTAATGAAAGTGGAATTACTACCAGAGTCTACTAAGGCAATGCCCTGTTTCCCTCCAATATTAACCAGTATGGAGATAGTGTTACTATTGTCAGAGCGCATGGCTTGAGCTGAAATGGTCATACATTGTTCCTCAGTCTGTGGTTGTTCAGTAATCTCCCGTTCATCCACTTCTTGCTCTTCTTGTGCTTGTTCAGTGGGGTCTTCTCCTGTCAGTACATTCAGGACTGGTGCTAACTTGCATTTTTGACCATGGAACCAAGTATCTCCGTAGCACCAACATTTGCCAGGATCTCGAGCTCTTTGATTTAGAGTGTCTGGCTTAGGATCAGGGTTTTTTTTTCTGGCTTGTGATAACTAGTAGAGCTTTTAGCAGCACTATAACTTGCATTATAGGACTTCTTTTCAGTGGCTCCCTTCTCCAAGTCAATAGCTAACCAGTAGGCTTCAGTAAGAGATGTTGGTTTAAGTGGGTGCAACTGATAATTGAGTTGTGCTCTGAGGCCATTGACATAACAACGGATAAACCTGTTTTCATCCATGATAGGATTTTCAGCTTGCACTTCAGCCATTAGTTCCTCAAACTGATCAGTGTAATCAAAAATGGACAGTGTACTCTGTTTCAAAGTGTTGAATTTATCTGTCAGTTCATAAGAATTGGCCGAAGAGAATCTGTGGAGCACTTCTTCACAGAACTGGCTCCAGTTCAGTTGTTTTTTGAGAATTCCCGAACGACGTAGCCATACGTCAGCTTTCCCCACCACATATAGTTGTGCCAGACTAATCTTATATTCAGCGGGTGCACCAGCCATTTGGAAATACTTATCGCACTGACGGATCCACCCTGCTGGGTTGTCACCATCAAAACGAGGGAAATCCATTCGGGGGCCTTTGGTAATGTTCTTGAGGAATTGTGTTCGCATTTCTTGCTCATATTGTTTCGGAAATTCTTCCCATCCTTGACGAACACCTGGAGGTTGAAAGTTGTCGAACCCTGGAGTGTGTGCTGTCTTATATGCAGCTGTTGGTGTAGCGTTGCCTGAGTGATTATCCACCGTATTGCTGGGTCCAAAACCTGGAGGGACAGAAGTTCTGGGTACTTGGATTGGAGCTAACTGAGGAGAAACCTGTGAAGCTAACTGTCTAGTTTTCTCTTGTTCCATAGCTAGTCGTTTCCGCAGTTCTTCAGTAAGTGCTCTGTCTGTCTCACCCGCTGCTTCTTTGCTTGCTGGTGGTACTATTGACTGCTCAGGAATTACTGAAGCCTGTGGTACAGAGGTGGATGCATCATTTGTGCTAAGTGCCTTCAACACATCGGCCATGGTTGCGAGTTGTGAATTGAGAGACGAGACTGCTTTCTGAACTCCGCTCATGACTGAGACCATGGTATCCTGCTTGGTGTTGATGGTGTGCACCTCTTTACGCAGATCCTCCATCTCGCCACGCAGTTCTATAGTTTCTTCGCGATGTTGCACAAAATCATCCTTCATGGCCAGCAGATCTGTGACATCAGCATCATCAAAACTCTCCTTGGTCCTCCCCATCGTGGTGAATTGGTCAGAGATGAATTTTACCCCCGGATCTGGCTGGGAACCCGAACTAAACAATTAACCCTGCCTCCGCCGGAATTCGCCACCAAAACATCACCACAAGCCGCTAGACCTGGGATTTTACAGAGGGAGCGATGTGCTTCCTCAACCAGTCATGCTCAGCAAGCTGGCGTCGAATGGGTCTACCGCCACCAGCGCCTCCAATTTTCGCCCCCACACCGCTCATCGCTGCCTCCGAAGAAAGGGAGGGAAGGGAGGGAAATCACCGTAACCACTACGATCTGTCGCGCCGCCGAGGAAAACCCATGTTGGCTCCGACATGCTCCTCGATGATCTCATTGGATGAACCACGATGTCGAGGATTCAAGCAACCCCGTATACAATTCCCTTTGTCAATCGGTATGTTACTTGCTTGAGATTCGATCGTCAGTATCCCAATACCTCGTTCAATCTCGTTACCGGCAAGTCACTTTACATGTACCGTAATACATGATCCCGTGACCAGACACTTGGTCACTTTGAGCTCATTATGATGATGCATTACTGAGTGGGCCCAGAGATACCTCTCCGTCATACGGAGTGACAAATCCCAGTCTCGATCCGTGTCAACCCAACAGACACTTTCAAACATACCCGCAGTATACCTTTATAGTCACCGAGTTACGTTGTGACGTTTGGTACACCCAAAGCACTCCTACGTTATCCGGGAGTTACACGATCTCATGGTCTAAGGAAAAAAATACTTGATATTAGAAAAGCTCTAGCAAACGAACTACACGATCTTGTGCTATGCTTAGGATTGGGTCTTGTCCATCACATCATTCTCCTAATGATGTGATCCCATTATCAATGACATCCAATGTCCATAGTCGGGAAAACATGACTATCTGTTGATCAACGGGCTAGTCAACTAGACGCTCACTAGGGACATATTGTGGTCTATGTATTCACACATGTATTACGATTTCCGGATAACACAATTATAGCATGAATAAAAGACAATTATCATGAACAAGGAAATATAATAATAATCCTTTTATTATTGCCTCTAGGGCATATTTCCAACAGTCTCCCACTTGCACTAGAGTCAATAATCTAGTTACATTGTGATGAATCGAACACCCATAGAGTTCTGGTGTTGATCATGTTTTGCTCGCGGAAGAGGTTTAGTCAATGGATCTGCGACATTCAGATCCGTATGTACTTTGCAAATATCTATGTCTCCGTCTTGAACATTTTCACGAATGGAGTTGAAGCGACGCTTGATGTGCCTGGTCTTCTTGTGAAACCTGTGCTCCTTGGCAAGGACAATAGCTCCAGTGTTGTCACAGAAGAGAGTGATCGGCCCTGACGCATTGGGTATGACTCCTAGGTCGGTGATGAACTCCTTCATCCATATTGCTTCATGCGCTGCCTCCGAGGCTGCCATGTGCTCCACTTCACATGTAGATCCCGCCACGACGCTCTGCTTGCAACTGCACCAGCTTACTGCTCCACGATTCAACATATACACATATCCGGTTTGTGACTTAGAGTCATCCAGATCTGTGTCGAAGCTAGCGTCGACGTAACCCTTTACGACGAGCTCTTCGTCACCTCCATAGACGAGAAACATGTCCTTTGTCCTTTTCAGGTACTTCAGGATATTCTTGACCACTGTCCAGTGTTCCTTGCCGGGATTACTTTGGTACCTTCCTACCAAACTTACGGCAAGGTTTACATCAGGTCTGATACACATCATGGCATACATAGTAGATCCTATGGCTGAGGCATAGGGGATGGCACTCATCTCTTCTTCATCTTCTGCCATGGTCGGGCATTGAGCCGAGCTCAATCTCACACCTTGCAATACAGGCAAGAACCCTTTCTTGAACTAATCCATATTGAACTTCTTCAATATCTTATCAAGGTATGTGCTTTGTGAAAGACCTATGAGGCGTCTTGATCTATCCCTATAGATCTTGATGCCTAATATGTAACCAGCTTCTCCAAGGTCCTTCATTGAAAAACACTTATTCAAGTAGGCCTTAATGCTGTCCAAAAGTTATATATCATTTCCCATCAGAAGTATGTCATCTACATATAATATGAGAAATGCTACAGAGCTCCCACTCACTTTCTTGTAAACGCAGGCTTCTCCATAAGTCTGCATAAACCCAAATGCTTTTATCATCTCATCAAAGAGAATGTTCCAACCCCGAGATGCTTGCACCAACCCATAAATGGATCGCTGGAGCTTGCATACCTTGTTAGCATTCTTAGGGTCGACAAAACCTTCCGGCTGCATCATATACAGTTCTTCCTTAAGATAGCCATTAAGGAATGCCGTTTTGACGTCCATCTGCCATATCTCATAATCATAGTATGTGGCAATTGCTAACATGATTCGGATGGACTTCAGCTTCGCTACGGGAGAGAAACTCTCATCATAGTCAACCCCTTGAACTTGTCGATAACCCTTAGCGACAAGTCGAGCTTTATAGATGGTAACATTACCATCCGCGTCCGTCTTCTTCTTAAAGATCCATTTGTTTTCTATCGCTCGCCGATCATCGGGCAAGTTTGTCAAAGTCCATACTTTGTTTTCATACATGGATTCTATCTCGGATTGCATGGCTTCAAGCCATTTGTTGGAATCTGGGCCCGCCATCGCTTCTTCATAGTTCGAAGGTTCACCGTTGTCTAACAACATGATTTCCAGGACAGGGTTGCCATACCACTCTGGCGTGGAACGTGTCCTTGTGGACCTACGAAGTTCAGTAGCAACTTGATCTGAAGTACCTTGATCATCATCATTAATTTCCTCTCTAGTCGGTGTAGGCACCACAGGAACATTTTCCTGAGCTGCACTACTTTCCGGTTCAAGAGGTAGTACTTCATCGAGTTCTACTTTCCTCCCACTTACTCCTTTCGAGAGAAACTCTTTTTCTAGAAAGGATCCGTTCTTGGAAACAAAGATCTTGCCTTCGGATCTAAGGTAGAAGGTATACCCAATGGTTTCCTTAGGGTATCCTATGAAGACGCATTTTTCTGACTTGGGTTCGAGCTTTTCAGGTTGAAGTTTCTTGACATAAGCATCGCATCCCCAAACTTTTAGAAATGACAACTTAGGTTTCTTCCCAAACCATAATTCATACGGTGTCGTCTCAACGGATTTAGACGGAGCCCTATTTAAAGTGAATGTAGCTGTCTCTAGAGCGTATCCCCAAAATGATACCGGTAAATCGGTAAGAGACATCATAGATCGCACCATATCCAATAGAGTGCGATTACGACGTTCAGACACACGTTACGCTGAGGTGTTCCAGGCGGCGTGAGTTGTGAAACGATTCCACATTTCCTTAAGTGCGTACCAAATTCGTGACTTAAATATTCTCCTCCACGATCTGATCGTAAGAACTTTATCTTTCGGTCACGTTGATTCTCTACCTCATTTTGAAATTCCTTGAACTTTTCAAAGGTCTCAGACTTGTGTTTCATCAAGTAGACATACCCATATGTACTTAAGTCATCAGTGAGAGTGAGAACATAACGATATCCTCCACGAGCCTCAACGCTCATTGGACCGCACACATCAGTATGTATGATTTCCAATAAGTTGGTTGCTCGCTCCATTGTTACGGAGAAAGGAGTCTTGGTCATTTTGCCCATGAGGCATGGTTCGCATGTGTCAAATGATTCATAATCGAGAGACTCTAAAAGCCCATCAGCATGGAGCTTCTTCATGCGCTTGACACCAATGTGACCAAGGCGGCAGTGCCACAAGTATGTGGGACTATCGTTATCAACCTTACATCTTTTGGTATTCACATTATGAATATGTGTAACATTACGTTCAGGATTCACTAAGAATAAACCATTGACCAGCGGGGCATGACCATAAAACATATCTCTCATATAAATAGAACAACCATTATTCTCGGATTTAAATGAGTAGCCATCTCACATTAAACAAGATCCAGATACAATGTTCATGCTCAAAGCTGGTACTAAATAATGATTATTGAGGTTTAAAAATAATCCCGTGGGTAAATCTAGAGGTAGCGTGCCGACGGCGATCACATCGACCTTGGAACCATTCCCGACGCACATCGTCACCTCGTCCTTCGCCAGTCTTCGCTTATTCCGCAACTCCTACTTTGAGTTACAAATATGAGCAATGGCACCGGTATCAAATACCCAGGAGCTACTACGAGAACTGGTAAGGTACACATCAATTACATGTATATCACATATACCTTTAGTGTTGCCGGCCTTCTTGTCCGCTAAGTATTTGGGGCAGTTCCGCTTCTAGTGACCCTTCCCTTTGCAATAAAAGCACTCCGTCTCAGGCTTGGGTCCATTCTTTGGCTTCTTCCCGGCAACTGGCTTACCGGGCGCGGCAATATCCTTGCTGTCCTTCTTGAAGTTCTTCTTACCCTTGCCTTTCTTGAACTTAGTGGTTTTATTGACCATCAACACTTGATGTTCCTTTTTGATTTCTACCTCTGCTGACTCCAGCATTGAAAATACTTCAAGAATAGTTTTCACCATCCCCTGCATATTGTAGTTCATCACAAATCTCTTGTAGCTCGGTGGGAGCGACTGAAGGATTCCGTCAATGACCGCCTTGTCCGGGAGGTTAATGTCCAGCTGGGACAGGTGGTTGTGCAACCCAGACATTTTGAGTATGTGCTCACTGACAGAACTATTTTCCTCCATCTTACAACTATAGAACTTGTCGGAGACTTCATATCTCTCGACCCGGGCATGAGCTTGGAAAACCATTTTCAGCTCCTCGAACATCTCATATGCTCAGTGTTGCTCAAAACGCTTTTGGAGCCCCGGTTCTAAGCTGTAAAGCATGCCACACTGAACGAGGGAGTAATCATCAGCACATGACTGCCAAGCGTTCATAACGTCTTGGTTCTCTGGGATGGGTGCTTCACCTAGCGGTCCTTCTAGGACATATGCTTTCTTGGCAGCTATGAGGATGATCCTCAGGTTTCGGACCCAGTCCATATAGTTGCTGCCATCATCTTTCAGCTTGGTTTTCTCTAGGAACGCGTTGAAGTTCATGTTGACATGAGCATTGGCCATATGATCTACAAGACATTTTGCAAATATTTTAGACTAAGTTCATGATAATTAAGTTCATCTAATCAAATTATTTAATGAACTCCCACTCAGATTAGACATCCCTCTAGCCATCTAAGTGTTACATGATCCGAGTTGACTAGGCCGTGTCCGATCATCACGTGAGACGGACTAGTCATCATCGGTGAGCATCTCCATGTTGATCGTATCTTCCATACGACTCATGTTCGACCTTTCGGTCTCTGTGTTCCGAGGCCATGTCTGTACATGCTAGGCTCGTCAAGTTAACCTAAGTGTTTTGGATGTGTAAATCTGTCTTACACCCGTTGTATGTGAACGTTGGAATCTATCACACCTGATCATAACGTGGTGCTTCGAAACAACGAACTGTCACAAAGGCACACAGTTAGGGGGAACACTTTCTTGAAATTATTATGATGGATCATCTTATTTACTACCGTCGTTCTAAGTAAACAAGATGCATAAATATAATATACATCACATGCAATTAAATAGTGACATGATATGGCCAATATCATATAGCTCCTTTGATCTCCATCTTCGGGGCTCCATGATCATCTTCGTCACCGGCATGACACCATGATCTCCGTCATCATGATCTCCATCATCGTGTCTCCATGAAGTTGCTCGCCAACTATTACTTCTACTACTATGGCTAATGGTTTAGCAATAAAGTAAAGTAATTACATGGCGTTAAATCATTGACACGTAGGTCATACAATAATTAAGACAACTCCTATGGCTCCTGCAGGTTGTCATACTCATCGACATGCAAGTCGTGATTCCTATTACAAGAACATGATCTCATACATCACATATATATCATTCATCACAACTTTTGGCCATATCACATCACAAAGCAATTGCTGCAAAAACAAGTTAGACGTCCTCTAATTGTTGTTGCATCTTTTACGTGGCTGCAATAGGGTTCTAGCAAGAACGTTTTCTTACCTACGAAAAAGCCACAATGTGATTTGTCAACTTCTATTTACCCTTCATAAGGACCCTTTTCATCGAATCCGCTCCAACTAAAGTGGGAGAGACAGACACCCACTAGCCACCTTATGCAACTAGTGCATGTCAGTCGGTGGAACCTGTCTCACATAAGCGTATGTGTAAGGTCGGTCCAGGCCGCTTCATCCCACAATACCGCTGAAGCAAAATAAGACTAGTAGTGGCAAGAAAGTTGACAACATCTACGCCCACAACAAATTTGTGTTCTACTCGTGCAAAGAGAACTACGCATAGACCTAGCTCATGATGCCACTGTTGGGGAACGTTGCAGAAAATAAAAAATTTCCTACGGTTTCACCAAGATCAATCTATGAGTTCATCTAGCAACGAGAGAGAGGAGTGCATCTACATACCCTTGTAGATCGAGCGGAAGCGTTCAAGAGAACGGGGTTGAGGGAGTCGTACTCGTCGTGATCCAAATCACCGGAGATCCTAGCGCCGAACGGACGGCACCTCCGCGTTCAACACACGTACGGTCAGCGAGACGTCTCCTCCTTCTTGATCCAGCAAGGGGGAAGGAGACGTTGATGAAGATCCAGCAGCACGACGGCGTGGTGGTGGATGCAGCAGTGATCTCGGCAGGGCTTCGCCAAGCGTCTGCGAGAGGGAGAGGTGTAGCAAGGGGGAAGGGAGGCGCCAAGTGCAAGGGTGTGGATGCCCTCCCTCCCCCCTCTTTATATAGGGCCCCTAGGGGGAGGGCGGCCCTAGGAGATTGAATCTTCAAGGGGGGGCGGCGGCCAAGGGGGTGCCTTGCCCCCCAAGGCAAGTGGAGGCGCCCCCACCCCTAGGGTTCCCAACCCTAGGCGCAGGGGGGGCCCAAGGGGGGGGGGCGCACCAGCCCACCAGGGGCTGGTTCCCCTCCCACTTCAGCCCATGGGGCCCTCCGGGATGGGTGGCCCCACCCAGTGGACCCCCGGGACCCTTCCGGTGGTCCCGGTACAATACTGGTGACCCCCGAAACTTTCCCGATGGCCGAAACTCGACATCCCATATATAATTCTTTACCTCTGGACCATTCCGGAACTCCTCGCGACGTCCGGGATCTCATCTGGGACTCCGAACAACTTTCGGTTTGTTGCACACTAATATCTCTACAACCCTAGCGTCACCGAACCTTAAGTGTGTAGACCCTACGGGTTCGGGAGACACGTAGACATGACCGAGACGGCTCTCCGGTCAATAACCAATAGCGGGATCTGGATACCCATGTTGGCTCCCACATGCTCCTCGATGATCTCATCGGATGAACCACGATGTCGAGGATTCAAGCAACCCCGTATACGATTCCCTTTGTCAATCGGTATGTTACTTGCCCGAGATTCGATCGTCAGTATCCCAATACCTCGTTCAATCTCGTTACCACAAGTCACTTTACTCGTACCGTAATACATGATCCCGTGACCAGACACTTGATCACTTTGAGCTCATTATGATGATGCATTACCGAGTGGGCCCAGAGATACCTCTCTGTCATACGGAGTGACAAATCCCAGTCCCAATCCGTGTCAACCCAACAGACACTTTCGGAGATACCCGTAGTATACCTTTATAGTCACCCAGTTATGTTGTGACGTTTGGTACACCCAAAGCACTCCTACGGTATCCGGGAGTTACACGATCTCATGGTCTAAGGAAAAAATACTTGACATTAGAAAAGCTCTAGCAAACGAACTACACGATCTTGTGCTATGCTTAGGATTGGGTCTTGTCCATCACATCATTCTCCTAATGATGTGATCCCATTATCAATGACATCCAATGTCCATAGTCAGGAAAACATGACTATCTATTGATCAACAGGCTAGTCAACTAGAGGATCACTAGGGACATATTGTGGTCTATGTATTCACACATGTATTACGATTTCCGGATAGCACAATTATAGCATGAATAAAAGACAATTATCATGAACAAGGAAATATAATAATAATCCTTTTATTATTGCCTCTAGGGCATATTTCCAACATCTTTCTCATAAGTTGAAACAACTTTTCTTGGACATAAGCTTGAGCTATAATAAGCTAGGGGTCTGCCATTTTGCATCATGACTGCTCCAATACCTGCTCCTGATGCATCTGTTTCCAGAACAAATGGTTCAGAGAAGGTGGGCAAAGCTAGGACATGGGCTGTGATCATAGCTTGTTTAAGTGCTTGAAAATCTTGTGTTTGAGCTGTGGTCCATTGAAAGTTGTTCTTCTTGAGGATATCATGCAATGCTCTGGCTATGATTCCAAAGTTCTTCACAAACCTTCTGTAATAACCACATAATCCCAGAAAACCTCTGAGCTGTGTGGGAGTAGTGGGTACTGGCCAGTCAGCTACAGCAGCTACTTTGCTAGGGTCTGTTGAAACTCCTTCACTAGTTATTACATGACCAAGATATTCTACCTTCTGGACAGCAAAAACACATTTGGAGAGTTTTGCAAAGAGTTGGTGTTCTTGGAGCAACTGAAGTACAATCTTCAAGTGGGCTATGTGTTCAGACAAGGATTTACTGAATATGAGTATATCATCAAAGAAGACAAGCACAAACTTCCTGAGATATGGCCCAAAGATGTTGTTCATAAGTGCTTGGAATGTGCCAGGTGCATTTGCTAAACCAAAGGGCATGACTAGGAACTCATAATGTCCAAAGTAGGTCCTAAAAGCCGTTTTTGGTATGTCATTTCCATCCATTCTCACTTGATGATAACCAGACCTGAGATCCAATTTGGTGAAGTAAGTTGCTCCATGAAGCTCATCCAGTAGATCTTCAATGACTGGAATTGGAAACTTGTTTTTAATGGTGGCTGAGTTAAGTTTCCTGTAATCAATGCATAGTCTCCATGTTCCATTCTTTTTCATGACCAATATTGCTGGGGAGGAATAGGGGCTCTCACTAGCTCGAATGATTTTGTCTCTGAGCATGGCATCCACCTGCATTTCCAGCTCATTTCTCTGCATTTTTGAACTCTGTATGGTCTAGAGTTGGGTGGGACAGATTGATCTTTGAGAGGGATTTTACGATCATGGGTTCTCTTTGGGGGTAATCCTTTTGGTTCCTGGAAAACTGTAGGAAATTGTTGCAGTACCTCCTCAACAGTTGGTGGAATCTCTTGTTTAGGGGGTATTTTCATAGTTGTGTCCCTAATGAGATCCAGTACAAATCCTGGAGCTCCAGCAGTCATGAGTTTATTTACTTCTGCAGCATCAATGAGAGTGGCATCAGATAATGTATCACATGCTTTGATTGTTACTGGTGTCTGTTGGTCCTTCATGATTGTGATTTTCCTGGGATTGTAGTGAAATGCCACAGGGCTATGGGTTTCCATCCAATCACTCTCAAGCACTATATCATGGCCTGGTAGATCAAGTACTCTGAACTGCTGTTGAAATTGTGTATGGCCAGCTGTAAAGGGAGTTGTTGGTACATAAGAACCGGACCACAGAGTGCCTCCTCCAGCTACTGTTACTGCCCTAGTTGCATCCTTGAGGATGGTGCAGGAAGTTTGCAGTGCAAACTGAAGACTAATGAAAGTGGAATTACTGCCAGAGTCTACTAAGGCAATGCCCTGTTTCCCTCCAATATTAACCAGTATGGAGATAGTGTTACTGTTGTCAGAGCGCATGGCTTGAGCTGAAATGGTCATACATTGTTCCTCAGTCTGTGGTTGTTCAGTAAATCAGTGTAATCAAAAACTGACAGTGTACTCTGTTTCAAAGTGTTGAATTTATCTGTCAGTTCATAAGAATTGGCCGAAGAGAATCTGTGGAGCACTTCTTCACAGAACTGGCTCCAGTTCAGTTGTTTTTTGAGAATGCCCGAACGACGTAGCCATACGTCAGCTTTCCCCACCACATATAGTTGTGCCAGACTAACCTTATATTCAGCGGGTGCACCAGCAATTTGGAAATACTTATCGCACTAACGGATCCACCCTGCTGGGTTGTCACCATCAAAACAAGGGAAATCCATTCGGGGGCCTTTGGTAATGTTCTTGAGGAATTGTGTTCGCATTTCTTGCTCATATTGTTTCGGAAATTCTTCCCATCCTTGACGAACACCTGGAGGTTGAAAGCTGTCGAACCCTGGAGTGTGTGCTGTCTTATATGCAGCTGTAGGTGTAGCGTTGCCTGAGTGATTATCCACCGTATTGCTGGGTCCAAAACCTGGAGGGACAGAAGGTCTGGGTACTTGGATTGGAGCTAACTGAGGAGAAACCTGTGAAGCTAACTATCTAGTTTTCTCTTGTTCCATAGCTAGTCGTTTCCGCAGTTCTTCAGTAAGTGCTCTGTCTGTCTCACCCGCTGCTTCTTTGCTTGCTGGTGGTACTATTGACTGCTCAGGAATTACTGAAGCCTGTGGTACAGAGGTGGATGCATCATTTGTGCTAAGTGCCTTCAGCACTTCGGCCATGGTTGCGAGTTGTGAATTGAGAGACGAGACTACTTTCTGAACTCTGCTCATGACTAAGACCATGGTATCCTGCTTGGTGTTGATGGTGTGCACCTCTTTACGCAGATCCTCCATCTCACCACGCAGTTCTGCAGTTTCTTCGCGATGTTGCACGAAATCGTCCTTCATGGCCAGCAGATCTGTGACATCAGCGTCATCAAAACTCGCCTTGGTCCTCCCTATCGTGGTGAATTGGTCAGAGATGAATTTTACCCCCGGATCTGGCCGGGAACCCGAACTAAACAATTAACCCTGCCTCCGCCGGAATTCTCCACCAAAACATCACCACTAGCCGCTAGACCTGGGATTTTACGGACGTCGAATGGTTCTACCGCCACCAGCGCCTCCAATTGTCGCCCCCACACCGCTCGTCGCCGCCGCCGAAGAAAGGGAGGGAAGGGAGGGAAATCACTGTAACCACTCTGATCTGTCGCGCCGCCGAGGAAAACCTATGCTCATGATACCAATTGTCACACCCCGTAGGAGATTTGGAGCGGATCGAACTAGTTTATTGCAGATCTCACGCGGGAGAGAAAGGGGAAAGTAGGAGCAAACTAGGGTTTGTATTGATATAAGAGGTATGATTGTATCAGGGAGATATTCTCAACATAATTCCATAGCGATTACAGAGGGCAGCTGCTAGCTTTATAGCTACAGCTGGCAAACGGATGAAACAACACAGTACGGCAAGAGAAATGGTACAGTAAACGGTAACGGTTGGTGGAGTAGGTGAGCCCCGCGAGCCGTACCATGCACCGAACCGTCTTGCACCAGAGCCGTCCGATAACTGAAGAAAGTGAGCTGCTCGTTTGACACCTTGGACCTGACAGATGCGGTAACGAACCGGGAATGATACAGCGGTGGCTGGAGGGCATGTGGAGGTGGGATTGTATAGCAGCAGGATCACAGCGGAGATGGGGATTCGTCGGAGGCAGTGCTTCGCGAGCGGCGGCGGCGGCTTCTGGGTGGTTTGGTTAATAATAGGCCTGGGACAGGTAGGAGGAGTGCCCTTGCCGAAATGAAAGGGAAAAAAGATACATGTTGGGTTTTCTTTAGTAGTGCCAATCCTCACTAGAGCATCTCAATGTATTTTATATCACTAAAAAGTGATTAAAATAAAATATACATCACCCAAAAATGATGTTTACATCACTAGAAACATTCAACTCCAATCGATAATGTAAAATAGGGCAGCCACACGACAGTCGCCCCAACAGATAATGTAAAAATAGGCTAGTCGAACAACAACACTATAGTCACACATATTTAAACAAAAACCATCACAAAAATGAGATACATCTGTTTGAGCGACAAGTAATACACATAGGAGGAAGTACCAAATTCAACATTAACATAACAAAATTATGATCTTATAGTGCATCATAGCAAACATAGTTCATGATCTCACAAATAAAAGGGAACATAAACACAAAGGTAAACATGGCATCTTAATTTTCATCTTCTCCGTTGTCACTTGGCTCATTGTGAACATTGCCTTGATAATCATTATTGGTTTCAAGAGCATTGCCTTGAAGATCTTCATTGTCTTCTTTCTCATCGTTGTCATTTGGCACATTGTGAACATTGCCTTGTAATCCATCTATGCCATCACCTTCACTGAAGCCACCTCTCATGCCACTCACGTTACCACTATAGGCATCTCCCATGCCACCCATGTGCACACTGTAGCCACCTCTCATGCCACCCACGACAAATGATTTAGTGAGAGTGTGGTGTTGCTTGCACTTATCTAAATGTAGGGACCGAGATCGGCATTGTGAACATATTGTTCAGATTCTCCTCAATGCCCTCACTCACCATATAGTTGTCGGATGGCCATAAGCATGTTTTGGTGGTAGCATCTTGTATGGAACTCTCACTTGGTTCAACATAAGACTAACGAACGGAACTGTCACTAGAAGATGCCTCCGAGGATCTCCTCTTCGAAGACCTCCTTCCAAAGAGGTTCATCATGTTCACGTACAATTTTCTGAAAAATTTGGGTGACAAAAAATTATCAACAAAACTTTACAAGATTGATAGCAACTACTCATAGGGATGCCTAGAGGCCATAGCAAGCATTCAAACTACTTAGAACTCTAAAAATTCAACGTACAAGCTCATCTACAGCACCACCAAGAGTAGCTAATTATTCAAAATATATACCACTAAAGCAAAAACTAATTGGACAAACGGAGGAATCACATACCAAGCAACAATCCCCGAAACAGTTTCGAAAACGGAGTTTCAAGCAAAGAGATCAAAATCCGCGGGTTTGAGAGCAAGAACACGAGAGAGAGAGAGAGAGAGAGAGCAATGGTGAATTTTTTCAAGAGATAGGTGATGATATGGGATGAAGAGATAAGTGAGGGGGCCCACGTGGGGACCACAACCCACCAGGTCGCGCCTGGGGGTCCTGGCGCGTCCAGGTGGGTTGTGCCCATCTGGTGCACCTCCCTCTGATATTATTTACACCAGAAATTCTTAAATATTCAGACAAAATTGTATTAAATTTTCAAAGCATTCTGAGAACTTTTATTTTTAGGTCATTTTTTATTACACAGGAAATTCAAAAAACAGACAAAACATGGCATTTTATTTTATTTAACTAGTAGGAACAGAAAATAAAAGGTAGGGACAGAAGGTAGTGCTCACTAAATTCATCAACTTCATACCTTCCAAAAATGATCCATTAATAAGGTTGATCAAGTCTTATTAACAATCACTTTTGATTAGAATGAACCAAAAGAATTTTTGTAAATCACTAAGTTACCTCAACGGGGATATGAATGTCCCCAACAATAAGCATTTCATATTTCTTTTTAACAGTAGGTAGAGGTAGTTGAAAATTTCCAATAGTGATTGCTGGAGATTTTTCAATAACATTGATATCATTCACTTGGAATTGTTTCTTCGAAAAGTGCACCGTATGCTCATTACCATTGATATGAAAAGTGATCTTGCTTTTATTGCAATCAATAACAGCCCCTGCAGTATTCAAGAAGGGCCTACCAAGGATAATCAACATGTTGTCGTCCTCGGGCATCTCAAGTATAACAAAGTCGGTCAAAAATAGTAACATTAGCAACAACAACGGGCATATACTCACAAATACCGATAGGTATGGCAGCCGATTTGTCAGCCATTTGCAAAGATATTTCACTTGATGTGAGTTTATTTAAATCAAGTCTTTTGTATAAAGAGAAAGACATAACACTAACACTAGCTCTCAAATCACACAAGGCAGTTTTCACATAATTTTTTTTGATGGAGCAATGTATAGTTGGTATTTCCGGATCTCCAAGTTTTTTAGGTACTCCATCTTTAAAAGTATAATTAGCAAGTATGGTGGAGATTTCAGCTTTCGGTATTTTTCTCTTATTAGTGATGATGTCTTTCATGTCCTTTGCATAAGGAGTCATTTTCAAAATATCAGTCAAGCGAGTAGGTGCTCATAGGGGTAGGGTATGCGTGCGTACATTCATAAAGGTGAGTGTATACGTGTATGTATGAGTGCTTACGTCTGTATTGTGTTAAAAAAAAGTACACACTCTACGTATATACTTATGTACTACTCCGTGTCACTCAAATATTAGCAAGGCCTGTGTATCTCAGAAAGGAAATGTAATATTATCTGAACCTTTTGTAGGAGTAAATGGTGACTGTCCTCTTGCGATGGCAGCGCCTAGATAGATAAGATCTGGAGGATTTCGGTGGGCATGGAGCAGGCGGTGTACTCCTCGATGGTGCGCCAATGGTGGTCGCGGGGTTTCGCGGTTGCCGCAGCCGGCCGCGGAGCGTGATCCAGCGTCGTGGGAGAAATCGCGGGCGCTAGAGATTGGCGCACGCGAGTGCGTCAACGTCGAGGGTTGCAAGACGGGGCAGGCATGCGAATTAGCGTAGGGAGACGGTATGAGACGATTTGTAGCATGATTTTAGGGGGAAATGGCAATGGGAGAAAAGCAAAATATGCATTTTAGGAAAAACAAAATGTGAGAAAAAAATCGAGTGAGGATCGGCGTGAGAGGAGGACAAAGGTCATGAGAGAAACGGATCGGCAACACAAGAGAAAACACATGGTATGGCTCTTTTTATGAAAATAATTCAGATCTATTGTCAAAGCTCATCGAAAATACAAAGCGTCTCAAACATAATAAAAAATATATTAAAATTGCAAGACCACTGAACGGCCAATACCACGACCTGGTCCTGATCATCCTCAGCAATACGGCGTACAAATCCCCGCAAAAAATAAATAAATATGGCATACACATCCACAAAAGATAACATGAAGACTAAATATTACTCCCTCCGTCCGAAATTACTTGTCATCAAAATGGATGAAAATAGATGTATCTAGAACTGAAATACATCTAGATACATCCATTTCAATGACAAGTATTTCCAGACGAAGAGAATACTATTAATTATATGAGATCATAAAGGTAAGAAATCACTAACATAGATCACATCTCATAATTTTATTACAAGATGGTCATGACATTATTTCTCATCATAAATCATATGTAATGGTTGCTCATGGCTCTGTCAAGGTATGAGATCGCTTGCATCCAGGAGCGCAACCTTTTTGGCATTGTTCTATCGTTGGAAAGCAATCACCTCCTAGGTCGCAGCAGTAAACTGCATTTACCCGTGAGCATGTGCACATTTGGACCTTGTTGTTGTTCATTTGTTCAACTGATCGACCTGCATGCAGACAACAATGTACATGTCAACTAGCTTTCGTGTTGGTGGTTCTTCGAGGAGGGATAAAAAATATAAAAATAGTGATCTAAACGCTCTTATATTTCTTTACAGAGGGAGTAATAATTTTTGATACCCTCACAAAAAAATGATACACTAAAAGCTTTATCATATTTCACATGATTGTTTCCGCATACTTACACTGCGAATGAATCGTGGTACATGCGAGGATAACTATCATAAGCACGACCACCCTGCTTCCGTTCATCGTAAGCTTCGCCATAGAAGTGAGTCCTCCTATCGAGAGATTGTTGTATCTGAGGAAGCATATACTGACCACACAGCCCATGTATATATTAAAAAAAATGATCTATTTTTAGTAATCACTTATTACACCCAATTTTGCGGCCTATTTATTAACATTTATGAATCATTAGTGAGAAATAAAAATTGTCTATATTTGGATACAAATAATTATATTTGGGTAAAATATCCAAATAATTATTTGGATACAAATAATTACGTCAATATTTGGATATAAATAATTATGTCTAGGATAGTTGATGCCATATTGGTAGAAAACTAAAAGTTCAATGTTTAGTACTCCCTCTGTTCATTTTTGTAAGTCGTTTAAGACAATTAAATGAACTGTTTTAGGTGCTGTCTTAAATGTCTACAAGGTCTTACAAAAATGAACGGAGGGAGTACTATCTCTCTGCGAAAAAATTAATCTTTAGAGCATCTCCAACAATTCCTTAAAATAATCTCACCGCAAAAAGAGTATTTACAAGATGTCGACATAATTTAGGGGAAGTTCTCTAGTGAGTGTTTTCTCAGTTCCTGTAAATATCTTCGCTTAAAATATTTTTTTCACATTTCCCATTAATCAAGCATAAAAAAGGCAAATGCAGCCAGGGGTGAGGGGATGCGGGGAGGCGGCAGGCTGGCACAGTGGTTTCTCTGTGCAGCGGGTCGTCACATGGGTGCAGGGAGGCGACGGGCCGGCGAGGAGCGGGGCGCTGGGACGAGGTGGGCATGGAGACGAGCTTGGAGGCGTCCTCAAACTCCAGCGGTTGCCTTCCAACAAATTTTACAGGAAATGTCTTCTTCCAGTAGATTCACTCTGTGCGTTCGGTTTATTCGGTTTATATGGTTTTTCGGTTTGTACTATATTAATACATCAGTAAATATGGTATGAAATTTAGATACGGTTCGGTTTTGGTATATACCAAATTATTTTGATATGGTTTCGGTACATACCGTAAAAACCAAAGTTGACGCGAATTTGAAAATTATATATAATAGTTTGCAAATTTATAACTCAAAAACACATATCTTTTTATACAAAGAGTATATAACTATATGCGAGTGCATATGCATGCATGAATTCAATGGTTATGGATGTGCTTAGCATTCTTTTGAAGAGAAGTATGACTATGTTACAATAAAAATGGATGCTCTTAACAAGAAATCGAGAGCGGCGTTTTGGCTCCTAGGTGCATATGCATCCATAGTCGAAATACACATTTTAAAAAGTTGAAAAATTTGGAACAAAAATCCCACGTGTATATCCGGACATTTTATGTGCGTTCACAAGGTTTCGGTGAAAAACGACGTTTTTTGTGGCATGTGTAAAAAAGATAAAGAAATGCTTCGTGAATAGTTAGAATGAAGCATCAGAAATTGTCTTTTTTACACAAGCCACAAAAAACGTCGTTTTTCACTAAAACCTTTTGCACGCACATAAAATGTCCGGATATACACGCAGGATTTTTATTCCGAATTTTTTAACTTTTCAAAATGTGTATTTCGACAATGGGTGCATATGCACCTAGGAGCCAAAGGCAATTACCGCAAGAAATCTAGCTTATGTACAAAAACAATGACTACTTGTATGGTTGTTCTCCCCAAGATATTGTTGGGGAACGCGGTAATTTCAAAAAAATTCCTACGATCACGCAAGATCTATCTAGGTGATGCATAGCAACGAGAGGGGAGAGTGTGTCCACGTACACTCGTAGACCGAAAGCAGAAGCGTTATGACAATGCGGTTGTTGTAGTCGTATGTCTTCACGATCCGATTGATCCAAGTACCGAAAGTATGTCCCCTCCGCGTTCAGCACACGTTCAGCTCGATGATGTCCCTCATACTCTTGATCCAGTTGAGGCCGAGGGTGAGTTCCGTCAGCACGACGGCGTGGCGACGGTGATGATGATGCTACCGGCACAGGGCTTCGCCTAAGCTCCACAACGGTATGATCGAGGTGTGTAACTGTGGAGGGGGGCACCGCACACGGCTAAAAGATCAACTTGTGTTGTCTGTTGTGTCTTTGGGTGCCCCCTCCCCACGTATATAAAGGAAGGAGGGAGGAGGAGATCGACCAAGAGGAGGCGCGCCCAAGGGGGGGGGAGTCCTACTCCAAGTAGGTTTGGCTCCCCCCTTTCCTATTCCTATTAGGAGGAAGGAGGAAGGAGGAGGAGAGAAGAAGGAAGGGGGGGGGGGGGGGGGCGGCCCCCAAACCCTAAACCAATTCGGTTTGGGCCTGGGGGGCACTTTCCCGCTGCCTCCTATCTCCACTAGGGCTCATTACGGCCCATTGACTCCCCGGGGGGTTCCGGTAACCTCCCGGTACTCCGAAAAATATCCGTTACACTTCGGAATCCTTCCGGTGTCTGAATATAACCTTCCAATATATCAATCTTTATGTCTCGACCATTTCGAGACTCCTCGTCATGTCCATGATCTCATCCGGGACTTCGAACAACCTTCGGTCATCAAATCACATAAACTCATAATACAAATCGTCATCTAACATTAAGCGTGCGGACCCTACGGGTTCGAGAACTATGTAGACATGACCGAGACACGTCTCCGATCAATAACCAATAGCGGAACCTGGATGCTCATATTGGTTCCTACATATTCTACAAAGATCTTTATCGGTCAAACCGCATAACAACATAAGTTGTTCCCTTTGTCATTGGTATGTTACTTACCCGAGATTCGATCGTCGGTATCTCAATACCTAGTTCAATCTCGTTACCGGCAAGTCTCTTTACTCGTTCCGTAATACTTCATCCTGCAACTAACTCATTAGTCACAATGCTTCCAAGGCTTATAGTGATGAGTATTACCGAGAGGGCCCAGAGATACCTCTCCGAAACACGGAGTGACAAATCCTAATCTCGATCTATGCCAACCCAACAAACACCTTCGGAGACACCTGTAGATCACCTTTATAATCAACCTTTTACATTGTGACGTTTGGTAGCACACAAAGTGTTCCTCTGGTATTCAGGAGTTGCATATTCTCATAGTATGAGGAACTTGTATAAGTCATGAAGAAAGCAGTAGCAATGAAACTGACACGATCATAATGCTAAGCTAACGGATGGGTCATGTCCATCACATCATTCTCCTAATGATGTGATCCCGTTCATCAAATGATAACACATGTCTATGGTTAGGAAACATAACCATCTTTGATTAACGAGCTAGTCAAGTAGAGGCATACTAGGGACTATAAGTTTTGTCTATGTATTCACACATGTACTATGTTTCCGGTTAATACAATTCTAGCATGAATAATAAACATTTATCATGAATTAAGGAATAAATAATAACTTTATTATTGCCTCTAGGGCATATTTCCTTTAGATATATACAATTTCTTTTGCTTCAGTTTATTCGGTAAACCGTTTGTTTTTTTGGTATATACCGTAAATACTAGAATTCAAACCGGTATGAAAAGTTCATACCATACCGAAACCTAGCACATCACATAAAGTTTTCGGAACCGTGGAAATGCTAGCGCCCAAATAACACAAAGCATGGCACTCATAATCTTTAATTTTAATCTTAATAGCACGTTCCCACTCATCATAAAGCTTTCTAGTGATAGAAACTTCCAAATCAAGTTTTTCTTCAAAATATTTCATCATAGCATCAACAATATGTTTAGTAAAAGCTTTATTTTGATTATAAGCATGAGGAGAACTCAACATGGATTGCAACAAGGAAATACAATCTATCAAAGAACAATTATCATAATTAAGGTCCTTGAAATTCAAAAGAGTGGGTTCATTGCTACTTAAAGTTTTGACCTCTCCAATCCCACTTTTATCAATTTTTGCATCAAGATCTATAAACTCCGAATCATTGGGACGCCTTCTAGCTAAAGTTGACTCATCTCCAGTCCCATCTTTATCAAGATTTATATTAGAAAACAAAGATTCAATAGGAGTCACATTAATCACTTTAAGATCTTCATCATTATTTTCAGGAGAAATCGAAGAACACACTTTTAGAAACCACTCTTGCTTAGCATGCATCCTAGCGGTTCTTTCTTTACATTCATCTATAGAAATTCTCATAGCATTTAGAGACTCATTAATATCATGCTTGGGTGGAATAAATCTAATTTTCAAATAATCAATCTGAAGAGAAATTCTATCCACGTTCCTAGCCAAATCATCAATCTTAAGCAATTTTTCTTCAACCATAGCACTGAAATTCCTTTGAGAACTAATAAATTCTTTAATATTGTTCTCAAGATCAGAGGGAGTCTTATTATAATTTCCATAAGAATTGTTGAAGGAATTACCATAATTATTAGAGGAATTACTAGGAAACAACCCAGGGTTGAAATTACCTCTATACGCGTTATTACCAAAATTGTTCCTACCAACAAAACTCAAATACATAGATTAATTATTATTCTCAATAAAAGTGGACAAAGGCATATCATTAGGATCAATAGGAGCACTCGTACTAGCAAACAATTTCATAAGTTCATCCATCTTTCCACTCAAAACATTAATTTCTTCAATCGCATGCACTTTTTTTTACTAGTAGAGGATCTTTCGGTATGCCATAGAGAGTAAATTGCCATAATATTATCTAGGAGTTTAGTAGCTTCTCCAAATGTGATTTCCATAAAAGTACCACCCGCAGCGGAATCCAAAAGTTTTCTAGATGCAAAATTCAATCCAGCATAAAAAATTTGTATAATCATTCATAAACTCAAACCATGCGTAGGGCAATTTCTTATCATCAATTTCATCCTCTCCCAAGATTGTGCAACATGTTCATGATCAAGTTAATTAAAATTCATTATATCGTTCCTAAGGGAGATGATCTTAGCGGGAGGAAAATACTTGGAAATAAAAGCATCTTTACACTTGTTCCATGAATCAATACTATTTTTAGGCAAAGATGAAAACCAAGTTTTAGCACGAGCTCGTAGTGAGAATGGAAATGACTTCAATATATCATTATCCGCATCTTTCTTATTTTGCATATCACACAACTCAACGAAAGTATTTAGATGGGATGCGACAACTTCACTAGGAAGTCCAGAAAATTGTTCTTTCATAACAAGATTCAACAAAACGTCATTAATTTCATAAGATTCCGCACTAGTGGCAGGAGCAATCAGAGTGCTAATAAAATCACTATCATTAGTGTTGGAAAAGTCACACAACTTGGTATTTTCTTGAGTCATCATGACAAAGCAACCAATCTAGCACACAAGCAACCAAAAAGCAAACGAAAATACGAACCGAAGAAGGGCGAATAAAAAGGAAAATCTTTTTGTGTTTTTCTGAAAATTGTTTTAGAAGTGGGGGAGAGGAAAACGTGAGACACATGGCGAATACTGTAATGCAAGAGATGAGAGTTTATGATGGGTACTTGGTAGACTTGATGTAGACCTCCCCGACAACGGCGCCAGAAATTCTTCCTGCTACTTCTTGACTTGCGTTGGTTTTTCCCTTGAAGAGTAAAGAGTGATGCAAAAAAGTAGAGATAAGTATTTCCCTTAGTTAGAGAACCATGGTATCAATCAAGTACGAGGTACAAGCAAGTCTCCAATCTATGCGACTGCACAAACAATCAAACACTTGCACCCAATGCGATAAAGGGGTTGTCAATCCCTTCACGGTCAATTGCAATGGTGAGATCTGATAGAGATAGATATAAAAGATTATTAAAATATAAAACAAAGTAAAATATATAAACTACAACAAGATATTTTTGGGTTTTTTGGTTTATAGATTTGAAAATATATGATGGAAAATAGTCCCGGGGGCCATAGGTTTCACTAGAGGCTTCTCTCTTGAAGGCAAATAATACGGCGGGTGAACAAATTACTATCGAGTAATTAATAGAAAAGCGCAAAGTTATGATGATACCCAAGGCAATGATTATGCATATAGGCATCACGTCCGTGTCAAGTAGACCGAAACAATTCTGCATCTACTACTATTACTCATTGTTTAGGAAATCGTTAATTGGTAGCTACTCGGTCGGCTGTCAAGTAGGGGATTAATAAACTAATTGGCAATTTAATCAGCCAGTTAATCAATTAATCGGAGAATTTATCATTTTATCGGCTACTCGATGACCCTACGAATAGGGATTAATCAGCGAATTAACAGGTGAATTGGACGAATTCTTGAGCAGGGCTATTACTCCATACATCGATCGCTATCCAGTATGCATCTAGAGTATTAAGTTCATAAAGAACAGAGTAACGCCTTAAATAAGATGACATGATGTAGAGGGATAAACTCAAGTAATATGATGAAATTAAAACCCCATCCTTTTATCCTTGATGGCAACAATACAATACGTGCCTTGCTACCCCTACTTTGTCATTGGGTGAGGACACCACAAGACTGAACCCAAAACTAAGCACCTCTCCCATTGCAAGAAATACCAATCTAGTTGGCCAAACCAAACCGATAATTCAAAGAGAAATAAAAAGATATCAAATCATGCATATACGAATTCAGAGAAGATTCAAATAATAATCATAGATAATCTGATCATAAATCCACAATTCATCGGATCTCGACAAACACACCGCAAAAGAATATTACGTCAGATAGAACTCCAAGAACACCGATGAGAACATGGTATTGAAGATCATAGAGAGAGAACAAGCTATCTAGCTACCAGCTATGGACCCGTAGGTCTGAGGTAAACTACTCACGCTTCACCGGAAGGGTAATAGGGTTGATGTAGATGCCTCCCGTGATCGAATCCCCCTCCGGCAAATTGCCGAAAAAGGCCCCGAGATGGGATCTCACGGGAACAGAAGGTTTCAGCGGCGGAAAAGTATTTTCGTGGATGCTTATGATGGTTTGGAAATATTTGGGAATTTATAGGCCGAAGGATAGGGTTAGGAGAGCTCCGAGGGACCCACAAGGCAGGGGGCGCGCCCTAGACCCTTGTCGTCACCTCGGGACTCTTCTGCCTTGGTCTCCAAGTCCAATGTGTGTCTTCTGGTCCAAGAAAAATCATCGTAAAGTTTATTCTGTTTGGACTCTGTTTGATATTTCTTTTCTGCGAAACTCAAAAACAAGGAGAAAACATAAACTGGCACTGGGCTTTGGGTTAATAAGTTAGTCCCAAAAATTGTTGGGGAACGTAGCATGCAATTTCAAAAAATTCCTACGATCACGCAAGATCTATCTAGGAGATGCATAGCAATGAGAAGGGGAGAGTGTTTCCATGTACCCTCGTAGACCGAAAGCGGAAGCGTTAGTTTAACGCGGTTCATGTAGTCGAACATCTTCTCGAATCAACCAATCAAGTACCGAACATACGACACCTCCGAGTTCTGCACATGTTCAGCTCGATGACGTCCCTCGAACTATTGATCTAGCAAAGTGTCAAGGGAGAGTTTCGTCACCACGACGGCGTGGTGACGGTGATGGTGAAGTGATCCGCGCAGGGCTTTGCCTAAGCACTACGTGAATATGACCGGAGGCATAAACTGTAGAGGGGGGCGCCGCACATGGCTAACGATGTTTGTTGTGTGTTCTAGGCGCCCCCTCCCCACATATATATAGGTGGGAGGGGGAGGGGAACATCCATGGGGTGCCCCAAGTAGGAGGAATCCTACTTGGGCCCTCCTCCAATTCGGCCTCCCCCTTTCCTTATCTCCGGAGGGGGGAAGGAAAGAGGGGAGAGGGGAAAGGAAGGGGGAATCCTATTCCCTCTATTTCCTTTCCTCCTCCCCTTTTCCTTTATCCACTTAGGTTGGCCCATATGGGGGCGCACCAGCCACTTAGGGGATGGTCTGTCGCCCTTGGCCCAATAAGGCCCATATCTTTGCCGGGGGGTGGGGGGGGGGGGGGGTGCCCGGAACCCCTTCCGGTGACCCGATACGTACCCGGTACCCCCAGAACACTTTCGGTGTCCGGACACTATCATCCTATATATGTATCTTCACCTCTCGACCATTTTGAGACTCCTCGTCATGTTCGTGATCTAATCCGGGACTGTGAACAACATTCGGTAACCAAATCACATAACTCATATAATACAAAATCATCATCAAATGTTAAGCGTGCGGACCCTACAGGTTTGAGAACTATGTAGACATGACCGAGACACCTCTCCGGTCAATAACCAACAACGGAACATGGATGCTCATATTGGTTCCTACATATTCTATGAAGATCTTTATCAGTCAAATCATAATGACAACATACGTTATTCCCTTTGTCATCGGTATGTTACTTGCCTAAGATTCGATCGTTGGTATCGTCATACCTAGTTCAACCTCGTTATCAGAAAGTCTTTTTACTCGTTCCATAATGCAACATCCCGCAACTAACTCATTAGTCACATTACTTGCAAGGATTATTATGATGTGCATAACCGAGAGGGCCTAGAGATACCTCTCTGATACTCGGAGTGACAAATCCTAATCTTGATCTATGCCAACCCAACAAACACCTTCGGAGATACCTTCAGAGCATCTTTATAATCACCCAGTTACGTTGTGACGTTTGATAGCACACAAGGTATTCCTCTGGTATCCGGGAGTTGCATAATCTCATAGTCAAAGGAATATGTATATGACATGAAGAAAGCAATAGCAATAAAACTTAACGATCATTATGCTAAGCTAACGGATGGGTCTTTTCCATCACATCATTCTCCTAATAATGTGATCCCGTTCATCAAATGACAACTCATGTCTATGGTTAGGAAACTTAACCATCTTTGATTAACGAGCTAGTCTAGTAGAGGCTTTACTAGGGACACTGTGTATTGTCTATGTATCCTCACATGTATCAAGTTTCCGGTTAATACAATTCTAGCATGAATAATAAACATTTATCATGATATAAGGAAATACAAAATAACAACTTTATTATTGGCTCTAGGGCATATTTCCTTCAGCCTTTGTTTATTCTGTAACTCCTATTTCGAGTTACTAATCTTAGCAACTGAACAAGTATCAAATACCCAGGGGCTACTATAAACACTAGTAAGGTACACATCAATAACCTGGATAACAAATACACCTTTGTTCACTTTGCCATCCTTCTTATCCACCAAATATTCAAGGCATTTCCTTATCCAGTGACCATTTCCTTTGTAGTAGAAGCACTCAGTTTCAGGCTTTGGTCCAGCTTTGGGCTTCTTCAAGGGAGTGACAACTTGCTTGCCATTATACTTTAAGTTCCCTTTCTTTCCCTTTGCCCTTTTCTTGAAACTAGTGGTCTTGTCAATCATCAACACTTGATGCTCTTTCTTGATTTCTACCTTCGTCGATCAGCATCACAAAGAGCTTGGGAATCGTTTTCGTCATCCCTTGCATACTATAGTTCATCACGAAGTTCGAGTAACTTGGTGATGGTGACTAAAGAACTCTGTCAATCACTATTTTATCTGGAAGATTAACTCCCACTTGATTCAAGTGATTGTACTACCAAGACAATCTGAGCACATGCTCACTGCTTGAGCTATTCTCCTCCATCTTTTAGCTATAGAACTGGTTAGAGACTTCATATCTCTCAACTTGGGTATTTGCTTGAAATATTAACTTCAACTCTTGGAACATCTCATATGGTCCATGACGTTCAAAACGTCTTTGTGAAAGTGCTAGTTATCGACTAGAGGGAGGGGGTGAATAGGCGATTTTTATCTAAGTCTTCAAAACGTGGAAGTTTCGAAGACAAACAATAGAAATGACCTAATTGATATGCAACGGAAGATAAACTACAACAAGCAAGCCATAGTCAAGTATGCAATAGCGTTAACGTACGAAGACTAATAGCAGCTAGGTAGTAGGATCAGGATGGAAGATAGTATGAAGCCAATCAGCAATAGTAGTCAAGCAATGAAGTCAATCAGATAAGATAGATAAGCAATGACTTCACGAAGACAAACTCAAAGTAAAGGAGGGAAGAGATAGAATCAGTCACTTGTTGAAGATACAGGATTTGTTGGACAAGTTCCAGTTGCTGTGACAACTGTACGTCTGGTTAGGGAGGCTGAGATTCAACTCAGAAGACCGTGTCTTCACCTTATTCCCCTTGAGCTAATTACACTTAGTCCTCGCCCAATCATTCTGGTAAGTCTTCAAGGTAGACTTCCAAACCTTCGCAGACTTTGTTCACCCGGCAATCCACAATGACTCTTGGATGCTTAGAACGCGATGCCTAACCGGCTGGAGGATACACAGTCCTCAAGTGTAATAAGTCTTTAGGTCACATAGACAGAAAGACTTCAGTGATGCCTAACACTCTTTGGCTCTGGGTGTTTGGGCTTTGTCCTCGCAAGGATTTCTCTCTCAAAGGCTTCGAGGTGGGTTTCTCTCAAAACGACAAAAGCCATAAACTAACTCTGAGCAGCCACCAATTTATGGTGTAGGGGGTGGGCTATTTATAGCCACAAGGCAACCCGACCTGATTTGTCCGAAATGACCCTGGGTCACTAAGGAACTGACACGTGTTCCAACGGTCAGATTTCAAACACACGCGGAAACTTTACTTGGGCTACAAGCAAAGCTGACTCATCCAGCTCTGGATAAGATTTGCTCTCATTGTCTTCGCTCAAAGACATAGGATTTGGGTTGAGCATCACTTCAGTCACTCTGACTTAGTTCACTTGGACCCCACTTAATAGTACGGTGGTTCCTATGACTCAACAAAGAAGAGAAGGAGACAACGAAACCACACAGTCTTCGCGCTCCATAGTCTTCACGCAATGTCTTCTCATGTCATAGTCTTCATATGAATATCTTCTCATACCACCATTGTCTTCAATGTCTTCATACATTTTTAGGGGTCATCTCCGGTAGGTAAACCGAATCAATGAGGGACACTACCTGCGTTATCCTGCAATTCTCACAAACGCATTAGTCCCTCAACCAACTTTGTCGTCAATACTCCAAAACCAACTAGGGGTGGCACTAGATGCACTTACAATCTCCCCCTTTTTGGTGATTGATGACAAACTGGTTGAAGTTTTCAACGGGGATAAAGTATGTGAAATTGTAAAGGATAGGAATTGTCTTCATAAGTAGCAAGGGCTCCCCCTGAAGATGTGCATATAAGTAATTTTGCTTTTGGAATGCAAATGCACATGGCAGGTTGTACTTGTGGAGATCCACTTCAACTTATGAAGATAATTCATCATGCATGAAATGATATAGCAAATAGGATGACATGCATAATGAAAAATGGACGTCTGCAGGATGATCTAAGTGCGGAAGTTATCATCGCACATGCGGAATTTATCATCGCATCACAGTAAAGCAAATAAGTAGCAGACGACCATCAAGTTTAGGTGTTACAACTCAAAGAACCAAATGTTTTAAAAAGCAAGAGTTGTAAGCACGAGGCAAAATATAATGCAACCGCCCATATGAACCCGCTTGAAGACTATCAACTCATATGCTTCTCCCCCTTTTGTCAGTAATGACCAAAAAGGTTTGAAGACATAGAGCATCTACTCGTCCTCATGAGGAGCAGTTGAAGCAGCAGGGTTGTCGTTATCGTTTGGCGGTGCAGATGAACTTGGTGCAGTGTTAATGCGAGCAGAAGTAGAAGGCGGTGAAGTTGCATCGTCTTCATCATCGATGACATTGGCATTGACAGTTGCAGCGGAGGAAGAATAATCAGAGTCTTCAAGAGATGGAGTTCTTCGTAGGACAGCATTCCGTGGAGGAGTGGATTCAAACTTGAATCTTTCAGTGAAGCCATCGTCTTGAAGATCTGCTTCAGCACTAAGCAGGGTCAAGCTCTGCCATGATCGCCGACAAGTTTCATGAGCAACAAAGGCATTCTTGGTGGCAAGGTTACGAATACGATTGACATCCACCAAGAGGCTTTGCATCTGATGCTTCAGCCAAAAATGATGCTTATCTTGCTTCTGATGTAGGGCCACAAGAAGTTCTCGGTCATTGAGAATGCGAGAACGCTTCCGAGGCCTTTGGGCAATGGTGCTTTCAGTGGCTTCAGTAGGTGCTCGATGAGGCAGACGAGTATTTCCAGCCAATGGATAGATTCGTGTTGCTGCTTGAACACCTTCAATGGGTTGAGTGAAGCTTTGGTGCTTGGCATTCTGAAGACAAAGAGGCTTCTTGGCAGGGTCAGAATATATGGCTTCAACTGACATATCAACCTCTGGTAGGAAGATCACATGATTGCGAGCAGATGGTTGATAGTTGATAGATGAGTGTCGCTTGATGAGGCGCATGACCCATGGAGCATAAAACTTCAGACCAAACAGATCAGATCCAAAAGCAGCAAGTTGCATGATGAAGAAATCATGTGCATTGAAGCTGATGCCATTGAGGATGTAAAAGACCAATGTCTTCATGGCTCCTTCGAGTTTTGCAGCTGATGAATGTCCTTTGATAGGCCATAGAGTCCGCCTGATGATGTGATATATGGTGCGCGACAGATACTCAAGGTCATCAACAAAGAACTCCTTTGGATATTCAGCATCACGTGGCAAAGGCTTCATCATGCTCAACATCTGGCTCATATTGGGTTCAGGCTTATGGAAGATTCTCTCCAATGCATTGCGGTGGTTTTGACAACCAGGTTCATAGAGCTCTCCGGGAGTGGATAGGCCTGTAAGCTCAATGATGTCAAGAACTTTGGCTTCATGATGAACATTTCCTGTCATCCACTCGAGAACCCATGTCTTCGTATCTCTGTTATAACCGCGAATGTGTAGAGTAGCATAGAATTGAAGCAATAGCTCTTCATTCTAGTGTTCTTTGTCTGTCACAAAGTTGAGCAGACCAGCATCACGAAAGCAATCAAGTGCTTCTTCTAAGCACGGTAGTCCAGCAATGGCTTCAGTGTCGAGGCACATATGAGGGAAGATGCACCCTTGATCATACAGAACACAGGAGTAATAGCTTCGCTGCTGATGACTCTAGAACCGATCTGATGATATTCTTGGCTTCGTGTAGGGGTTCTTTGAGCTGTCAAATAATGTGTTGTGGCTCTTGAAGCCATTTGCATTGAAAGACCCGACAGATGTGGCAGTACCAGGAAACCTTGGCAGTCTTGGCTTGGGCTTCTGGACCTGAGGCCTATGCTCAATGTGATAGTCAAATTGAGGACCAGAGACAATAGGCGGAGGGACCATAACGGGCCATCTTACTGTGATTAGCTCGCCATGGTTGTATGATTGCTCAATTGTATAGGGCCTTGGTGGCAGAACAGGAGCAGTGGCAGCAGCTGAGGCTTCAGGCTGCACAACGAGTGCTTCAGGAGCAGTTGCCTCATTAGCTTCAGGTGCAGTGGCCTCATTAGCTTCAGGCACATTGGTTGGTGAGCTCCACATTAGCGTCAGTCATGACAACGTCATGAGCTTCACTTGCGTTGGTTGTGGCAGCTTCAGGATTTTCAACCTCCACTTGAGGCGCTAGAGGGTCAGGCACAGACACGTTCACTTCATCAACTGTTTCTTCAAGCATGGGGGGGGGGGTTTGGACACATTCTTCTTGACGTTCCTCATCGGCTGATGCAGCCGGATTGTCTTCTGCAGCTTGTGCTTCAGACACAGAGACATTCACAGTTGGAGTGGCTTCAGAGAACACTTGACGTGCAACAGGTTGACGATGCACTTCTCCTTCTGGAATGCTCGGAAGAGGGACTTCAGGCCTTGGTCCTTTGCGAAGCCTTTGTAGTACGGGCGACGCCTTTGGAGATGGAGTGGGCAGGTCCTCATCCTCTTTAACTTGTACGGATGGTGTGGTTTGTTGTTGTTGGGGAGTACTTGGGGAGTCTTGTTGCTGTGGGTGATCAGCCCACGATGCATCCTGAGCAATTGGCGTCAGAGGACGACCAATGCTGATGATTTCGCTATTCGTACAAACAGGCGATGATACCACATTATATTCGATCTGAGGAAGAACTTCATCATCTTCAACATTGTCATCATGACCAATGTCTTCAGCAACGGTGGGTTCAGCTGCTGGTATATCTTCAGCTTCAGGAGCCTCTGTGGAAGCAGGCTCATGAACAGTCATGCAAAGTTCTTGGGATGCAGATGCAGGACGAACCACTGAGATGGGTTCAACAACAAGGGGCTCTATGGGAGCAGCCTGACTCTTCTTGGTCTTGCGCTTCTTCTTGGAGGGAGCGGCATCAGAGGCTTCAGTATTCTTCCTCTTTCTGGCTTCAGCCTCGGCAGCCCTCGTCTTCTTCTGTTCTGAAGCGGTTGTGGTGACCTTTGGCTTCGAGCCAGTCATGCTGCTTGGGAAGATAATGCGAGGGGCTTCTTGGCTTGAAGGTGCAGGCTGGTCAGCAGGAAGCTTCTTCTTTTTCTTTGCAGCCATCCTGGGGTCAATGCCAGGACGGCCAAGTGACTTGCGCTTCTCAGCCTCATTGTAGGCAAGCACACACTTATCAGCCAAACTCTTCATGCGCTCACGAGAGCCTTGAGCTTCTTGGCGCTTCTTCAGAAAAGCTTCTTTAAGCTCATGCAGCATGACCTTGAAGTTTCTGACGTCTTGAACACTGAGCTTCGCCACATGCTTCTTGAATTGAGCCTTCTCATAATCAATTTTGTTCTTCAGCTCAACGATGCGCTGAGCAAGAGCTAGCTCAGAAGCAATGGCGCCATTGAAAGAGACGCTGAGGCCAATGGGAAGCTGCAAATCTTCAAAGCTTAGATTGGGGGTGTCGAACCACTCATCAATGAAGTTATGGATGATGGCCACGTCAAAGAGAGGCAAGTTGTTGAAGATTTCTGCTTCTTCCTTGCTCTTTATCAGTTGCTCAAGGGCATCATCAGCAAGATCTTCATCACTTGACAGATCAATGGGTTCTTCACGCAGAATGGCGGCAGGAGTCAAGGCTTGATCAGTATGCCTGACAAGTTGCTTTTTCTTCTCCGTCTTCTTGGAGATGCGGGATTGATCTTCAGACTGCACACTGGCTTCAGGAGGTGCAGTGGCCAGTGGCTTCACACGAGAAGCTTTTGGAGGTGCAGCTGATGATGAAGCCTTAATCTTCTTTGGCTTCTGCGGCCTTGGAGGAGGAGCTGGGGCTTCATCAGAATCAGCCTCATTGTCAGAATGATCCACTTTGGCACCTTGTACCAAGATGTAGGAGATGAGGCCATCAAGGTTTGCAAAGGGACCAATTCTGTTTTCTTCAGCTTCATGTGTGCCATCATCACGGGGAGCAGAGGGACCAGGATTGAAGTCTAATCCCCGTGACTTCTTGTTTTCCTTTGCCGAAGCCTTATCAAACTGGAAGTTGCGCTTGAAGAGATTGTCGTCACGACACCAGAGCAATGATGATGGGTCGGCTTCTTCAGGCTGTGGTCCACGGACCATGCAAGGATAGAAATCTTGTGCAATAGCTTCAGCTCTGTTCTTGGGTTGAAGACCTCGATAGAGAATATCGCCCCAAGGACTCTTGATAGCATTTTTCTCTGCGTACTCCTGGGTCACAAACTTGTACTTGTACCACTGTTCAGCCCAATAGCGTCGAATCCATTGGATTCGAGTCTTGCGCTGATTGTAATCTTCTTCAGGATCTGTTTTATATATTTCTGCAAGATCATCAGGCAGATCCTTTGACGTTCCCCCACGACGCTGTCTGCCACCCTTCCTTACTAATTTCTCTACAGCCATGAACTTCAAACTGAATGGTTTCAATATGTTCAAAGGCTTCAAAGACTTTCGCTTGCTGGTCAGACAGGAACTGGCTTCAGGAGAATCAATGTGTTGCTGTAAGAATTCTGCAAACGAATGCAGACTATGAGAACCTAGGGATTCTCCCACGGACATGTACCTGTGACAGCATTAGAGATGCGAGGGAAGGGGAAGAGGTCATATGCATTCTCAGAAGATTTTGAAGATAAATCAGTTTGAAGACATTGACCTCATGATGCGAAGACATTCACTTATATGAGGTGAGTTGGTTCCAGATTTGTACCAATCCATGAATAAGTACAAGTGAGGAATCAAACTAGATAGGAAATCTAAGTGAATAGACTAGGCATTATGAGATGCAGACAAAATAGATCTAACATTGAGTAGGTAGAAACCACTTTCGGTAGATATGATGAATCTATGAAGATCAAAAAGGTGGTAAAAATAGAGTTATAATTACCGCAGGAAGAACTGCTAGATTGGATGAATAGGAGACCGAGCAGTTCAGCCCACCGTGCCCTAACTTGGCGACGGAGGACACCTACGGCGACGGCGGAGAGGACGATGTCCGCGGCCGGCGTGAGGACGGCGTCGGAGAAGTCGCGGCAGCTAAGCGCTTCGTCGCCGGCGTCGTCGAGAGCTAGCGGTGGCGCTAGGGTTTTGACGAGGTGGAGAGGTGGAAGAAGGTTTTCTTGACCGCAGGGGACACGTATTTATAAGTAGGTGTGCGGCACAGCGCAATTACGCAGGTGCCCCTGTCTGTTCACATCCGTGGGACACGTGGCAAGCATGCAACATACTCAGAGTTGTCCCACGTTCCCACGCCCGCCAGGCATGTCGGAGAGTTGTTCCGGCTTCTCCGGATATCGACAATAAAGATGAATCATTTAAATAGGACTTGATGTTTGTCTCTGTGTCTTCTGCTGACTAGGACGCAGAGAAGACATTCGACAGTTTCAATAGAATGCATATGATTTGGACAGATAGAGTTTGAGATAGAAAGCATAGAGAGGTTAGGGTCCGATCACATTCACTTAGTTCAAAAGATTCAACTTGAAGACATAGCTATAAGTGAATGCTGTAGAGGACAGAACACTAGTATATATATATATATATATATATGCAATCAAATCATCATAGCGCAGAAAATCATGAAGATAAGTTGAAATTGAAGACAAACCAAATGCGAAGTCTTTGCAAAAGTAACGCCATGAGTGAAACACTTCAAACAGAGAAATTTGGTGGTGGCGTTACCCACCGTATAGGAAGTATTAGACCCAGACACGACGCACAATTATCGTGGCGCTCCGAAGTCAAATTCCATGTTAATGTATTCACACTCAGAGTGTAAATCTTCATTGATTGAAGATATACATTACTTTGTGTGTTGCACATCTAAGTCATCAACATGCATAAGTGTTAGGATGTGTGCCTGATCACAGGACATTAGAGGATTCCAAGATATTTAGCTCACACCGTAACTTGCAAAACCTTTTCTCATCCAAGGGCTTTGTGAAGATATCTGCAAGTTGCTCTTCAGTGTTGACGTGAATGATATCGATATCTTTCTTCATGACATGATCTCTGAGAAAGTGATGACGAATTTCAATGTGCTTTGTCTTCGAGTGTTGGACTGGATTGTTGGCTATCTTGATGGCACTCTCGTTGTCGCAGAAGAGAGGTACTTGTTTCAGGTTGATGCCATAGTCCTTGAGAGTTTGCTTCATCCATAGAAGCTGAGCACAACAGGATCCAGCAGCAATGTATTCAGATTCAGCAGTTGAGAGTGATACACAATTCTGCTTCTTTGAAGACCAACAGACAAGTGATCGACCAAGAAAATGACATGTGCCTGATGTAGACTTGCGATCCACCTTGTCACCAGCATAATCAGCATCCGAGAATCCAACCAAATCAAATTTGAGCCCTTGGGATACCATAATCCGAGTGTTGGGGTGTAAGCCAAATATCGAAGAATTCGCTTCACAGCTAAGTGATGCGATTCCTTTGGTGCCGCTTGGAATCGAGCACACATGCAAACACTAAGCATAATATCTGGCCTAGATGCACATAGATAAAGTAAAGAACCAATCATGGAGCGGTATACCTTTTGATCGAACTCTTTACCATTGTCGTCGGGACCAAGGTGGTGTTTGGCTGGCATTGGCGTCGTATAACCTTTGCAGTCTTCCATTCCAAACTTCTTCAGACAATCTTTGAGGTATTTTTCTTGAGATATGAAGATGCCATTGCTTTGCTGACGAATTTGAAGACCAAGGAAGAACTTCAGTTCTCCCATCATGGACATCTGATATTGCTCTTGCATCATGTATCCAAACTCATCACTATACTTCTGGTTGGTGCAGCCGAAGATAATGTCATCCACATATATTTGGCACACAAACAGTTCGCCATCATATGTCTTCGTGAAGAGTGTGGGATCGAGGGATCCTGGTTTGAAGCCTTTGCTCTTCAGGAAGTCTTTGATCGTATCATACCATGCGCGAGGAGCTTGTTTGAGGCCATACAGTGCTTTGTTTAGCTTGTACACCATATCAGGATGTTTTGGATCTTCAAAGCCAGGTGGTTGAGCGACATATACTTCTTCTTCAATCTTGCCATTGAGAAATGCACTCTTCACATCCATTTGATATAGCAAGATGTTGTGATGATTAGCATAGGCTAGCAGTATGCGAATAGCTTCAAGCCTAGCAACAGGAGCAAATGTTTCATCGAAGTCAATTCCTTCAACTTGAGTATATCCTTGAGCCACAAGACGTGCTTTGTTTCTGACGACTTGACCATGCTCATCTTGCTTGTTTCGATATATCCATTTCGTTCCAATAATGTTATGCTTGCGAGGGTCAGGTCGCTTGACAAGTTCCCAAACATTATTCAGCTTGAACTGTTGAAGTTCTTCTTGCATGGCTTGAATCCATTCAGGTTCCATAAAAGCTTCAGCAACTTTCTTGGGTTCTGATATTGACACAAATGAAAAGTGCCCACAGAAGTTTGCTAACTGTGTTGCTCTTGAGCGAGTAAGCGGACCAGGCGCATTGATGCTGTCAATTATCTTCTCGATTTGTACTTCATTTGCAACACGAGGATGAACTGGACGAAGACTTTGCTCTTGCTGATCATTGTCATCATTGGGAGGATTGTCTTCGGTCTGAGCATTGTCTTCAGGTTGATTTGGTGCAGAGATGATAAGTTCCTCTTCAGGCTGTGCTTCAGAAGGCATGATTTCACCAGTTCCCATCAGCTTGATAGATTCACTTGGAAGGAGCTTCATCTAGTGTGCTTGGCAGGAGTTCTCGTTGTGAACCATTGGTTTCATCAAATCGCACATCCACTGTTTCAACGATTTTGTAGTGGAAGAGGTTGAAGACTCTGTAGGAGTGTGAATCCTTTCCATAGCCAAGCATGAAGCCTTCGTGAGCTTTGGGTTCAAATTTTGACTTGTGATGGGGATCCTTGATCCAGCACCTAGCACCAAAGACTCTGAAGTAGCTGACATTTGGCTTCTTGCCAGTAAGGAGCTCATAGGATGTTTTGCCCAGAAGCTTGTGGATGTAAACACGGTTGATGATGTGAAGAACTTTCTTGGTGTCTTGTACTCGTCGAGCATTGTTCGAGCCATCTCAATGAGGGTTCTGTTCTTGCGCTCAACAATGCCATTTTGCTGAGGTGTGTAAGGAGCAGAAAATTCATGAGTGATTCCCATTGTATCCAGATAAAGATCAAGGCCGGTGTTCTTGAATTCAGTGCCGTTATCACTTCTGATATGCTTGATCTTGACGCCATAGTTGTTCATTGCTCGATTGGCGAATCGTCTGAAGACATCTTGTACTTCAGTCTTGTAGAGAATTATGTGCACCCATGTATATCTTGAGTAGTCATCAACAATGACGAAGCCATAGAGACACGCCGTTGTTGTGAGGGTGGAGTAGTGAGTAGGACCAAATAAGTCCATGTGCAACAGCTCAAAGGGTTGAGATGTCGTCATGATTGTCTTCGAGGGGTGCTTGGCCCTCGTCATCTTCCCAGCTTCGCAAGCACCACACAAATGATCTTTCTTGAACTTGACACCTTCGATGCCTATGACATGCTTCTTCTTGACGAGAGTGTGCAAGTTCCTCATGCCAGCATGCCCCAGCCTTCGATGCCAGAGCCAGCATTCTGAAGCTTTTGCAAGAAGACATACGGCAAGCTGTGGACCTGCTGAGAAATCTACCATGTATAGATCACCTTTCCTATACCCTTCAAAGACTAGAGACTTGTCAGATTCCATTAGTACAAGGCAACGATATTTTCCAAATATCACAATCATGTTTAAGTCACAAAGCATTGAGACAGACATTAAGTTGAATCCAAGGGATTCAACAATCATCACTTTATCCATGTGTTGATCCTTTGAGATTGCAACTCTACCTAGACCCAATACCTTGCCTTTACCAGTGTCAGCAAATGTGATTTGACTCTTGTCGGATGGACGTAAGGTTGAGTCCATGAGAAGACTTCGATCACCAGTCATATGATTAGTGCATCCGCTGTCAATAATCCATTCTGAAGCTTTTGGTGACATGCCCTACAGTGCAGTTAGGAGGATAGGCTTCACAAGGTATGTTGTGAAGCATAAGCAGTTGATGCACACTTGGATTATCACAGCATAGATGAAAGTTAGCACACAGTATGACAGGTAAGCGATTCATATGTGGAATACATAGTAAGTCATTTTATCATGCATCCCTTTGTGTTTTAGGTCCCCAGCAATTATATTGGACACCTTTGATTGCTGGCTGGAGACCACATTCTGCAAAAGAGAGTTAATTCTTCTTCACCACCCACATTTTCAGGGGTGGCTTAGAAGCAATGAGTCTAAGTGCAGCATCTGAGAATTTCGGCTTTGAAGCCCTAGCAAATAGCCTTGCAGGAGATGAATGATACTCATGTGAATAAGCAGAAAAGTTCTTAGTTCTATGAACATAGCGGTTTGAAGACACATGCTCATATTCATGAGTCTGAGTATGATTTCCCTGCAAAACATTGGCGTTAGGGTGACTCAAGTGAGTCCTGTTTCCGTATGAAGCCGTTGGACCATATGATGCCTTTGGTCTGGGGTTTGTCTTCTTCCCTGGTGGTGTCATGACAACATTCACTGGAAGATTCTCAAGACAGCTTTTGAGAACCCAGATCTTCTTCATTGGCGGTCCATTCCTGCAGTTAGTACCAATATACCTGGCAAACACTTCACCATTCTGATTTTTGAACAGTTTATAGTTTGCATCAAAGGATTCATCAATGATAATAGGATTAGCACAGGTAAATCCAGATAAAGTGGATGGATCCACTGAAGGTTCCTTTGCAGCAACCCATGTGGTTTTGGGATACTGCTCAGGCTTCCAGTAGGAACCATCAGCATTCATTTTCCTCTCGAACCCAACACCCTCTTTCCTAGGGTTTCGGTTCAGAATCTGCTTTTTGAGGACATCACAAAGTGTCTGATGCCCTTTCAGACTTTTATACATCCCTGTTTCAAGCAATGTCTTCAACCTAGCATTTTCATCAGCAATAGTAGTGGTATCCTCAGATGAGGGGTTAGTTACCACATCAGAAGTTGAAGACAGAGCAACAGTAGCAGCAGTGGAACATTCAGCAACAGAAGCAGCGTTATCACGCTCAATGCATTTTAGACATGGTGGTTCAAATTCATCCTGAGCGGGACTGATCTGTTGAGCGCGAAATGACTCATTCTCTTTTTGAAGATCTTCATGAGTCGCTTTCAGTTTCTCAAGCTCTTGCTTCCTTTGAAGATAATCATAGGAGAGCTTTTCATAAGTGGTTGAGAGCGTCTCATGAAGACTTTCAAGTTCTTGATACTTAGCATGAAGATTTTTTATGTCTTCAACTAAGGACTGTGAACGTGTCATTTCCGCGTCCAACAGGTCATCGCTTTTGTCTAACAGTTTTTGAGTATGTTCCATAGCCCTTTGTTGTTCAGTAGCAATTTTAGCAAGTGTTTTGTAGCTGGGTTTAGATTCACAATCAGAGTCATCTTCACTTGATGTTTGAAAGTAAGCATCGCGCGATTTTACCTTGGCACCGCGTGCCATGAAGCAGTAGGTGGGAGCAGGATCGTCCTTGTCATCATCAGCGTTGGTGTGGGAGTCATTGTCTTCAGTGTTGAAGATGGACTTGGCAACGTAGGCTGTGGCTAGAGCCAGACTTGCAACGCCAGAGTCGGACTCAGCTTCAGATTCCACCTCTGCCTCCTCAGAAGCAGACTCCTCCTCTGAATCCATTTCCTTGCCAACAAAAGCACGAGCCTTGCCAGATGAGCTCTTCTTATGAGATGAAGACTTTGATGTGGACTTGGAAGAAGACTTTGATGATTTCTTCTTCTTCTTGTCATCAGAGTCATATTCCTTGCTCTTCTTCTTCTTCTTCTCGTTGTCCCACTGAGGACACTCAGAGATGTAGTGCCCAGGCTTCTTACACTTGTGACATGTTCTCTTCTTGTTGTCTTGAGTGGAAGCTTCATCATTTCTTGAACTGGATCGTGAAGACTTTCTGAAGCCCTTCTTCTTGGTGAATTTCTGGAACTTCTTCACAAGCATAGCAAGCTCCCTTCCAATGTCTTCAGGATCATCAGAACCGCAGTCAGATTCTTCTTCTTCAGATGAGGAAACAACTTTTGCCTTCAAAGCACGAGTTCGGCCATAGTTGGGGCCATAGATATCTCTTTTCTCAGAAAGCTGGAACTCATGTGTATTGAGCCTCTCAAGTATATCAGACGGATCGAGTGTCTTGAAGTCAGGACGTTCTTGTATCATGAGGGCAAGGGTGTCAAAGGAGGTGTCAAGTGATCTCAGCAGTGTCTTGACAATTTCATGCTTGGTGATCTCAGTGGCGCCGAGAGCCTGAAGCTCATTTGTGATGTCGGTGAGGCGATCAAACGTGAGCTGGACATTTTCATTGTCGTTTCTCTTGAAGCGGTTGAAGAGATTGCGAAGAACACTGATCCTCTGGTCTCTCTGTGTAGAGACGCCTTCATTGACCTTGGATAGCCAGTCCCAGACTAGCTTTGACGTTTCCAGAGCACTCACACGGCCATACTGTCCTTTTGTCAGATGACCACAGATGATGTTCTTTGCAGTCGAGTCCAGTTGAATGAACTTCTTGACATCAGTAGGGGTGACACCTTCACCAGTTTTGGGAACGCCATTCTTGACGACATACCAGAGGTCGACATCAATGGCTTCAAGATGCATGCGCATCTTATTCTTCCAGTAGGGATATTCAGTTCCATCGAACACGGGGCAGGCAGCGGAGACTTTGATTATCCCTGCAGTCGACATAGCTAAACTCCAGGTGGTTAAACCGAATCACACAGAACAAGGGAGTACCTTGCTCTGATACCAATTGAAAGTGCTAGTTATCGACTAGAGGGGGGGGTGAATAGGCGATTTTTATCTAAGTCTTCAAAACGTGGAAGTTTCGAAGACAAACAATAGAAATGACCTAATTGATATGCAGCGGAAGATAAACTACAACAAGCAAGCCATAGTCAAGTATGCAATAGCGTTAACGTATGAAGACTAATAGCATCTAGGTAGTAGGATCAGGATGGAAGATAGTATGAAGCCAGTCAACAATAGTAGTCAAGCAATGAAGTCAATCAGATAAGACAGATAGGCAATGACTTCACGAAGACAAACTCAAAGTAAAGGAGGGAAGAGATAGAACCAGTCACTTGTTGAAGACACAGGATTTGTTGGACCAGTTCCAGTTGCTGTGACAACTGTACGTCTGGTTAGGGAGGCTGAGATTCAACTCAGAAGACCGTGTCTTCACCTTATTCCCCTTGAGCTAAGGACACTTAGTCCTCGCCCAATCACTCTGGTAAGTCTTCAAGGTAGACTTCCAAACCTTCACAGACTTCGTTCACCCGGCAATCCACAATGACTCTTGGATGCTCAGAACGCGACGCCTAACCGGCTGGAGGATACACAGTCCTCAAGTGTAATAAGTCTTCAGGTCACACAGACAGAAAGACTTCAGTGATGCCTAACACTCTTTGGCTCTGGGTGTTTGGGCTTTGTCCTCGCAAGGATTTCTCTCTCAAAGGCTTCGAGGTGGGTTGCTCTCAAAACGACAAAAGCCGTAAACTAACTCTGAGCAGCCACCAATTTATGGTGTAGGGGGTGGGCTATTTATAGCCACAAGGCAACCCGACCTGATTTGTCCGAAATGACCCTGGGTCACTAAGGAACTGACACGTGTTCCAACGGTCAGATTTCAAACACACGCGGCAACTTTACTTGGGCTACAAGCAAAGCTGACTCATCCAGCTCTGGATAAGATTTGCTCTCATTGTCTTCGCTCGAAGACATAGGATTTGGGTTGAGCATCACTTCAGTCACTCTGACTTAGTTCACTTGGACCCCACTTAACAGTACGGTGGTTCCTATGACTCAACAAAGAAGAGAAGGAGACAACGAAACCACACAGTCTTCGCGCTCCATAGTCTTCACGCAATGTCTTCTCATGTCATAGACTTCAATATGAATATCTTCTCATACCACCATTGTCTTCAATGTCTTCATACATTTTTAGGGGTCATCTCCGGTAGGTAAACCGAATCAATGAGGGACACTACCTGCGTTATCCTGCAATTCTCACAAACGCAGTAGTCCCTCGACCAACTTTGTCGTCAATACTCCAAAACCAACTAGGGGTGGCACTAGATGCACTTACACATTGAAGTCCCGATTCTAAGCCGTAAAGCATGGTGCATTAAACTATCAAGTAGTCATCATATTAAGCTAACCAAACATTCATAACGTCTGCGTCTGCTCTTGCAATAGTTTTGTCACCTAGCGGTGCATCAAACACATAATTCTTTTGTGTAGCAATGAGGATAAACCTCAGATCATGGACCCAGTCCGTATCATTGCTACTATCATGTTTCAACTTAGTTTTCTCTAGGAACACATATAAAAACACAGGGAAGCAACACCGCGAGCTATTGATCTACACCATTATTTGCAAAATACTATCAGGACTAAGTTCATGATAAATTAAAGTTCAATTAATCATATTACTTAAGAACTCCCACTTAGATAGACATCCCTCTAATCATCTAAGTGATCACGTGATCCAAATCAACTAAACTATGTCCGATCATCACGTGAGATGGAGTAGTTTTCAATGGTGAACATCACTATGTTGATCATATCTACTATATGATTCACATTCGACCTTTCGGTCTTAGTGTTCCAAGGCCATATCTGCATATGCTAGGCTTGTCAAGTTTAACCCGAGTATTATGCGTGTGCAAAACTGGCTTGCACCCGTTTTATGTGAATGTAGATCTTATCACACCCGATCATCACGTGGTGTCTCGGCACGAAGAACTGTAGCAACAGTGCATACTCAGGGAGAACACTAACTTGAAATTTAGTAAGGGATCATCTTATAATGCTACCGCCGTACTAAGCAAAATAAGATGCATAACAGATAAACATCACATGCAATCAAAATATGTGGCATGATATGGCCATCATCATCTTGTGCTCATGATGTCCATCACCAAAGCATCGTCATGATCTCCATCATCACCGGCACGACACCTTGATCTCCATCGTAGCATCGTTGTCGTCTCACCAACTATTGTTACTACGACTATCGCTACCGCTTAGTGATAAAGTAAAACAATTACATGGTGATTGCATTGCATACAATAAAGCGACAACCATATGGCTCCTGCCAATTGCCGATAACTTTTTTACAAAACATGATCATCTCATACAACAATTTATATCATATCATGCCTTGACCATATCAAATCATAGCAAGCCATGCAAAAACAAGTTAGACGTCCTCTACTTTGTTGTTGCAAGTTTTACGTGGCTGCTACGGGCTTCTAGCAAGAACCGTTCTTACCTACACATCAAAACCATAACGATTTTTCGTCAAGTGTGCTGTTTTAACCTTCAACAAGGACCGGGCGTAGCCACACTCGATTCAACTAAAGTTGGAGAAACAGACACTCACTAGCCACCTATGTGTGAAGCACGTCGGTAGAACCAGTCTCGCGTAAGCGTACGTGTAATTTTGGTCTGAGCTGCTTCATCCAACAATACCGTCGAATCGAAGTATGACATGCTGGTAAGCAGTATGACTATTATCGCCCACAACTCTTTGTGTTCTACTCGTGCATATAACATCTACGCATAAACCTGGCTCTGATACCACTGTTGAGGAACGCGGTAATTTCAAAAAAATTCCTACGACACGCAATATCTATCTATGTGATGCATAGCAACGAGAGGGGAGAGTGTGTCCACGTACCCTCATAGACCGAAAGCGGAAGCGTTATGACAACGCGGTTGATGTAGTCGTACGTCTTCACAATCCGACAGATCCAAGTACCGAACGTACAGCACCTCCGAGTTCAGCACACGTTTAGCTCGATGACGTCCCTCGTACTCTTGATCCAGTTGAGGCGGAGGGTGAGTTCCGTCAGCAGGACGGCATGGTGATGGTGATTATGATGCTACTGGTGCAGGGCTTCGCCTAAGCTCCGCAATGGTATGATCGAGGTGTGTAACTGTGGATGGGGGCACCGCACACGGCTAAAAGATCAACTTGTGTTGTCTGTTGTGTCTTTGGGTGCCCCCTCCGTATGTATATAAAGGAGGGAGGGAGGAGGAGGCCGGCCAAGAGGAGGCGCATCCAAGGGGGGGGGGAGGAGTCCTACTCCAAGTAGGTTTGGCTCCCCCCTTTCCTATTCCTATTAGGAGAAGGAGGAAACATAACCATCTTTGATTAACGAGCTAGTCAAGTAGGAAACAAATGATGTATGCAAACAAATGATGTGATCCCGTTCATCAAATGACAACACATGTCTATGGTTAGGAACCATCTTTGATTAACAAGCCAGTCAAGTAGAGGCATACTAGGGACTATAAGTTTTGTCTATGTATTCACACATGTACTAAGTTTTCGGTTAATACAATTATAGCATGAATAATAAACATTTATCATGAATTAAGGAAATAAACAATAACTTTATTATTGCCTCTAGGGCATATTTCCTTCAGTCTCCCACTTGCACTAGAGTCAATAATCTAGTTCACATCACCATGTGATTTAACACCAATATTCACATCTGTATGTGATTAACACCCACAGTTCACATCTTCATGTGACCAACACCCAATGGGTTTACTAGAGTCAATAATCTAGTTCACATTGCTATGTGATTAACACCCAAAGAGTACTAAGGTGTGATCATGTTTTGCTATTGAGAGAAGTTTAGTCAATGGGCCTGTCACATTCAGAGCCGTATGTATTTTGCAAATATTCGATGTCTACAATGCTCTGCACGGAGCTACTCTAGCTAATTTCTCCCACTTTCAATATGTATCCGGATTGAGACTTAGAGTCATCTGGATCGGTGTAAAAGCTTGCATCAATGTAACTCTTTACGATGAGCTCTTTTATCACCTCCATAATCGAGAAATATTTCCTTAGTCCTCAGTAAGGATAATCTTGACCGCTATCCAGTGATCTACTCCTAGATCAAAATTGTACTCCCTTACCAAACTCAGGGCAAGGTACACAATAGGTTTGGTACACATCACAACATACTTTATAGAACCTATGACCGTGGCACAGGGAATGACTTTCATTCTCTTTCTATTTTCTGCCATGGTCGGGATTTGGGTCTTACTCAACTTTGCACCTTGTAATACATGCAAGAACCCTTTCTTTGACTGATCCATTTTGAACTTCTTCAAAACTTTACCAAGGTATGTGCTTTGTGAAAGTCCAATTAAGCGTCTTGATCTATCTCTATAGATCTTGGTGCCCAATATGTAAACAGCTTCACCGAGGTCTTTCATTGAAAAACTCTTATTCAAGTATCCCTTTATGCTATCCAGAAATTCTATATTATTTCCAATCAACAATATGTCATCCACATATAATATTGGAAATGCTACAAAGTTCCCACTCACTTTCTTGTAAATACATGATTCACTTCAAGTCTGTATAATACTATATGCTTTGATCAACTCATCAAAGTGTATATTCCAACTCCGAGATGCTTGCACCAGTCCATAGATGGATCACTGGAGCTTGCACACCTTGTTAGTACCTTTAGGATTGACAAAACCTTCTGGTTGCATCATATACAACTCTTCTTTAAGAAATATCCATTTAAGGAATGTAGTTTTGACATCCATTTGCCAGATTTCATAAAATATGGCAACTGCTAACATGATTTGGACGGATCTAAGCATCGCTACAGTTGAGAAAAATCTCATTGTAGTCAACACATTGAACTTGTCGAAAACCTTTTGCGACAAGTCGTGCTTTGTAGATAGTAACACTACTATCAGTGTCCGTCTTCCTCTTGAAGATCTATTTATTTAATATGGCTTGCCGACCATCAGGCAAGTCCACCAAAGTCCACACTTTGTTCTCATACATGGATCCCATCTCAAATTTCATGGCCTCAATCCATTTCGTGGAATCTGGGCTCATCATCGCTTCCTCATAGTTCGTAGGTTCATCGTGGTCTAGTAACATGACTTCTAGACCAGGATTACCATACACTCTGGTGCGGATCTTACTTTGGAAAACCTACGAAGTTCGGTAGTAACTTAATCTGAAGTTTCATGATCATCATCATTAACTTCCTCACTTATTGGTGTAGGAATCACTGGAACTGATTTCTGTGATGAACTACTTTCCAATAAGGGAGAAGGTACAATTACCTCACCAAGTTCTACTTTCCTCCCACTCACTTCTTTTGAGAGAAACTCCTTCTCTAGAAAGCATCCATTCTTAGCAACAAAGATTTTGCCTTCGGATCCGTGATAGAAGGTGTACCCAACAGTTTCTTTTGGGTATCCTATGAAGATGCACTTCTCCGATTTGGGTTCGAGCTTATCAGGTTGAAGCTTTTTGACATAAGCATTGCAGCCCCAAACTTTAAGAAACGACAACTTTGGTTTCTTGCCAAACCACGGTTCATAAGGCGTCGTCTCAATGGATTTTTGATGGTGCCCTGTTTAAAGTGAATGCAACTGTCTCTAATTCATAACCCCAAAACGATAGTGGTAAATCGGTAAGAGACATCATAGATCGCACCATATCCAATAAAGTACGGTTATGACGTTCGGATACACCATTACGCTGTGGTGTTCCATGTGGCGTGAGCTGTGAAACTATTCCACATTGTTTTTAAATGAAGGCCAAACTCGTAACTCAAATATTCTCCTCTATGATTAGATTGTAGAAACTTTATTTTCTTGTTACGATGATTCTCCACTTCACTCTGAAATTCTTTGAACTTTTCAAATGTTTCAGACTTGTGTTTCATTAAGTAGATATACCCATATCTACTCAAATCATTTGTGAAGGTCAGAAAATAACGATACCTACCACGAGCATCAACACTCATTGGACCGCATACATCGGTATGTATTATTTCCAATAAGTCACTAGCTCGTTCCATTGTTCCGGAGAACGGAGTTTTAGTCATCTTGCCCATAAGGCATGGTTCGCAAGCATCAAATGATTCATAATCAAATGATTCCAAAAGTCCATCTTTATGGAGTTTATTCATGCGCTTTACACCGATATGACCTAAACGATAGTGCCACAAATATGTTGCACTATCGTTATCAACTTTGCATCTTTTGCATCAATATTATGAATATGTGTATCACTACGATCAAGATTCAATAAACCATCAACATTGGGTGTATGACCATAGAAGGTTTTATTCATGTAAACAGAATGAAAATTTATTCTCTGTCTTAGATGAATAATCATATCGCAATAAACATGATCTAATCATATTTATGCTCAACGCAAACATCAAATAACATTTATTTAGGTTTCAACACTAATCTCGAAAATATAGGGAGTGTGCGATGATGATCATATCAATCTTGGAACTACTTCCAACACACATCGTCACTTCACCCTCAACTAGTCTTTTTTTATTCCGTAACTCCTGTTTCGAGTTACTAATCTTAGCAACCGAACAAGTATCAAATACCCAGGGGATACTATAAACACTAGTAAGGTACACATCAATAACCTGTATATCAAATATACCCTTGTTCACTTTGCCATCCTTCTTATCCACCAAATATTCCGGGCATTTCCGCATCCAGTGACCATTTCCTTTGTAGTAGAAGCACTCAGTTTCAGGCTTTGGTCCAGCTTTGGGCTAATTCACGGGAGTGACAACTTGCTTGCCATTCTACTTGAAGTTCCCTTTCTTTACCTTTGCCCTTTTCTTGAAACTAGTGGTCTTTTCAATCATCAACACTCGATGCTCTTTCTTGATTTCTACCTTCGTCGATTTCAGCATCACGAAGAGCTCGGGAATCGTTTTCGTCATCCCTTGCATACTATAGTTCATCACGAAGTTCGAGTAACTTGGTGATGGTGACTAGAGAACTCTGTCAATCACTATTTTATTTGGAAGATTAACTCCCACTTGATTCAAGCGATTGTAGTATCCAGACAATTTGAGCACATGCTCACTGCTTGAGCTATTCTCCTCCATCTTTTAGCTATAGAACTTGTTAGAGACTTCATATCTCTCAACTCGGGTATTTGCTTGAAATATTAACTTCAACTCTTGGAATATCTCATATGCTCCATGACGTTCAAACCGTCTTTGAAGTCCCGATTCTAAGCCGTAAAGCATGGTGCACTAAACTATCAAGTAGTCATCATATTAAGCTAACCAAACATTCATAACGTGTGCATCTGCTCCTGCAGTAGTTTTTTCACTTAGCGGTGCATCAAGGATATAATTCTTCTGTGCAGCAATGAGGATAAACCTTAGATAACGGATCCAGTCCGCATCATTGTTAATATCTTGTTTCAACTTAGTTTTCTCTAGGAACACATATAAAAACATAGGGAAGCAACAATGCGAGCTATTGATCTACACCATTATTTGCAAAATACTATCAGGACTAAGTTCATGATAAGTTAAAGTTCAATTAATCACATTACTTAAGAACTCCCACTTAGATAGACATCCCTCTAATCATCTAAGTGATCACGTGATCCAAATCAACTAAACCACGTCCGATCATCACGTGATATGGAGTAGTTTCAATGGTGAACATCACTATGTTGATCATATCTACTATATGATTCACGTTCGATCTTTCATTCTTAGTGTTCTGAGGCCATATCTGCACATGCTAGGCTCGTCAAGTTTAACCCGAGTATTATGCGTGTGCAAAACTGGCTTGCACCCGTTGTATGTGAACGTAGAGCTTATCACACCCGATCATCAGGTGGTGTCTCGGCACGAAGAACTGTAGCAATGGTGCATACTCAGGGAGAACACTTATACCTTGAAATTTAGTAAGGGATCATCTTATAATGCTACCGCCGTACTAAGCAAAAAAGATGATAAAAGATAGACATCACATGCAATCAAAATATGTGACATGATATGGCCATCATAATCTTGTGCTCATGATCTCCATCACCGAAGCATCGTCATGATCTCCATCGTCACCGGCGCGACACCTTGATCTCCATCGTAGCATCGTTATCGTCTCACCAACTATTGTTAGTACGACTATCACTACCGCTTAGTGATAAAGTAAAACAATTACATGGCGATTCCATTACATACAATAAAGCAACAACCATATGGCTCCTGCCTGTTGCCGATAACTTTGTTACAAAACATGATCATCTCATAAAACAATTTATACCATATCATGCCTTGACCATATCGCATCACAGTAAGCCCTGCAAAAACAAGTTAGACGTCCTCTACTTTGTTGTTGCAAGTTTTATGTGGCTGCTATGGGCTTCTATCAAGAACCATTCTTACCTATGCATAAAAACCACAACAATTTTTCGTCAAGTGTGATGTTTTAACCTTCAACAAGGACCGGGCGTAGCCACACTCGATTCAACTAAAGTTGGAGAAACAGACACTCACTAGCCACCTGTGTGTGAAGCACGTTGGTAGAACCAGTCTCGCATAAGCGTACGTGTAATGTTGGTCTGAGCCGCTTCATCCAACAATACCGCCGAATCGAAGTATGACATGCTGGTAAGTAGTATGACTATTATCGCCCACAACTCTTTGTGTTCTACTCGTGCATATAACATCTACGCATAAACCTGGCTCTGATACCATTGTTGGGGAACGCGGTAATTTCAAAAAATTTCCTACGATCACGCAAGGTCTATCTATGTGATGCATAGCAACGAGAGGGGAGAGTGTGTCTAGGTACCCTCGTACACTGAAAGCGGAAGCGTTATGACAACGCGGTTGATGTAGTCGTACGTCTTCACGATCCAACCGATCCAAGTACCGAACATACGACACCTCCGCGTTCAGCACACGTTCAGCTCGATGACGTCTCTTGTACTCTTTATCCAGTTGATGCCGAGGGTGAGTTCTGTCAGCGACGCCGTGGCGACGGTAATGATGATGCTACGGGCGCAGGGCTTCACCTAAGCTCTGCAACGGTATGATCGAGGTGTGTAACTGTGGAGGAGGGCACCGCACACGGCTAAAAGATCAACTTGTGTTGTCTGTTGTGTCTTTGGGTGCCCCCTCCCCACGTATATAAAAGAGGGAGGGAGGAGGAGGCCGGCCAAGACAAGGTGTGCCCAAGGGGGGGAGTCCTACTCCAAGTAGGTTTGGCTCCCCCCTTTCCTATTCCTATCAGGAGAAGGAGGAAGGAGGAGGAGAGAAGAAGGAAAGGGGGGGGGGGCAAACCCTAAACTAATTTGGTTTGGGCCTGGGGAGGGGCGCACCCCGCCACGTTACCGCTGCCTCCTATCTCCACTAGGGCCCATTAAGGCCCATTTACTCCCCGGGGGGTTCCGGTAACCTCCCGGTACTCCGAAAATATCTGATACACTTCGGAACCCTTCCGGTGTCCGAATATAACCTTCCAATATATCAATCTTTATGTCTCGACCATTTCGAGACTCCTCGTCATGTCCGTGATCTCGTCCGGGACTCCAAACAAGCTTCGGTCATCAAATCACATAAACTCATAATACAAATTGTCATCTAACATTAAGCGTGCGGACCCTACGGGTTCGAGAACAATGTAGACATGACCGAGACACGTCTCCGGTCAATAACCAATAGCGGAACCTGGATGCTCATATTGGTTCCTACATATTCTACAAAGATCTTTATCGGTCATATTGGTTCCTACATACGTTGTTCCCTTTGTCATCGGTATGTTACTTGCCCGAGATTCCATCGTCGGTATCTCAATACGTAGTTCAATCTCGTTACCGGCAAGTCTCTTTACTCGTTTCGTAATACTTCATCCTGCAACTAACTCATTAGTCACAATGCTTGCAAGGTTTACAGTGATGAGTATTACCGAGAGGGCCCAGAGATACCTCTCCGAAACACGGAGTGACAAATCGTAATCTCGATCTATGTCAACCCAACAAACACCTTTGGAGACACCTGTAGAGCACCTTTATAATCACCCTTTTATGTTGTGATGTTTGGTAGCACACAAAGTGTTTCTCTGGTATTCGCGAGTTGCATAATCTCATAGTATGAGGAACTTGTATAAGTCATGAAGAAAGCAGTAGCAATGAAACTCACACGATCATAATGCTAAGCTAACGGATGGGTCATGTCCATCTCATCATTCTCCTAATGATGTGATCCCGTTCATCAAATGACAACACATGTCTATGGTTAGGAAACATAACCATCTTTGATTAATGAGCTAGTCAAGTAGAGGCATACTAGGGACTATAAGTTTTGTCTATGTATTCACACATGTACTAAGTTTCCGGTTAATACAATTCTAGCGTGAATAATAAAAATTTATCATGAATTAAGGAAATAAATAATAACTTTATTATTGCCTCTAGGGCATATTTACTGCAAATATATACAATTTATTTTGCTTCAGTTTATTCGGTAAACCATTCGTTTTTTCGGTATATACCATAAATACTAGAATTCAAAATGGTATGAAAAGTTCATACCAACCAAAATCTAGCACATCACATAAAGTTTTCGGAATCATGGAAACGCTAGCGCCCAAATAACACAAACCATGGCACTCATAATCTTTAATTTTAAGCTTAATAGTACGTTCCAACTCATCATAAAGCTTTCTAGTGATAGAAACTTCCAAATCAAGTTTTTCTTCAAAATATTTCATCATAGCATCAACAATATGTTTAGTAAAAGATTTATTTTGATTATAAGCATGAGGAGAATTTAACATGGATTTCAACAAGGAAATACAATCTATCAAAGAAAAATTATCATAATTAAGGTCCTTGAAATTCAAAAGAGTGGGTTCATTGCTACTTAAAGTTTTGACCTCTCCAATCCCACTTTTATCAATTTTTGCATCAAGATCTATAAACTCCGAATCATTGGGACGCCTTCTAGCTAAAGTTGACTCATCTCTAGTCCCATATTTATCAAGATTTATTTTAGAAAACAAAGATTCAATAGGAGTCACATTAATCACTTTAGATCTTCATCATTATTTTCAGGCGAAATCGAAGAACACACTTTTAGAAACCACTCTTGCTTAGCACGCATCCTAGCGGTTCTTTCTTTACATTCATCTATAGAAATTCTCATAGATTTTAGAGACTAATTAATATCATGCTTGGGTGGAATAGATCTAATTTTCAAATAATCAATCTCAAGAGAAATTCTATCCACGTTCCTAGCCAAATCATCAATCTTAAGCAATTTTTCTTCAACCAAAGCACTGAAACTCCTTTGAGAACTAATAAATTCTTTAATATTGTTCTCAAGATCAGAGGGAATCTTATTATAATTTCCATAAGAATTGTTGTAGGAATTACCATAATTATTAGAGGAATTACTAGGAAACGACCTAGGGATGAAATTACCTCTATATGCGTTATTACCAAAATTGTTCCTACCAACAAAACTCAAATACATAGATTCATTATTATTCTCAATCAAAGTGGACAAAGGCATATCATTAGGATCAATAGGAGCACTCGTACTAGCAAACAATTTCATAAGTTCATCCATCTTTCCACTCAAACATTAATTTCTTCAATCGCATGCACTTTTTTACTAGTAGAGGATCTTTCGGTATGCCATAGAGAGTAAGTTGCCATAATATTATCTAGGAGTTTAGTAGCTTCTCCAAATGTGATTTCCATAAAATTACCACCTGCGACGGAATCCGAAAGTTTTCTAGATGCAAAATTCAATCCGGCATAAATTTTTTTTATGATCATTCATAAACTCAAACCATGCGTAGGGCAATTTCTTATCATCAATTTCATCCTCTCCCAAGATTGTGCAACATGTTCATGATCAAGTTGCTTAAAATTCATTATATCGTTCCTAAGGGAGGAAAATACATGGAAATAAAAGCATGGAAATAAAAGCATCTTTACACTTGTTCCATGAATCAATACTACTTTTAGGCAAAGATGAAAACCAAGTTTTAGCACGAGCTCGTAGTGAGAACGGAAATGACTTCATTATATCATTATCCACATCTTTCTTATTTTGCATATCACACAATGATACGTCCATTTTGCATCATGCTTTTATATCAATGTTTATTGCATTATGGGCTGCTATCACACGTTATGTCACAATACTTATGGCTATTCTCTCTTATGTTACAAGGTTTACCATGAAGAGGGGGAATGCCGGCAGCTCGGATTCTAGCTGGAAAAGGAGCAAATATTGGAAACCTATACTGCACAGCTCCAAAAGTCCCGCAACTCCACGAAAGTTATTTTTGGATTTAATAAGAATTTATGAGCAAAGAAAGTACCTAAGGGGCCCACACCCTGGCCAGGAGGGTGGGGGGCGCCCCCCACTGGGCGCGCCCCCTGTCTCCTCGGCCCCCTGGTGGCCCTCCGGTGCCCATCTTCTGCTATATGAGGTCTTTCGTCCTGGAAAAATCATAAGGAAGCTCACGAGATGAAACTCCGCCGCCATGAGGCGGAACCTTGACAAAACCAATCTAGGGCTCCGGCGGAGCTATTCTGCCGGGGAAACTTCCCTCCGGGAGGGGGAAATCATCACCATCATCATCACTAACGATCCTCTCATTGGGAGGGGGTCAATCTCCATCAACATCTTCATCAGCACCATCTCCTCTCCAAACCCTAGTTCAACTCTTGTATCCAATCTTGTATCAAAACCACAAATTGGTACATGTGGGTTGCTAGTAGTGTTGATTACTCCTTGTAGTTGATGCTAATTGGTTTACTTGGTGGAAGATCATATGTTCAGATCCTTTATGCATATTAATACCCCTCTAATTATGAACATGAATATGGTTTGTGAGTAGTTCCATTTGTTCTTGAGGACATGGGTGAAGTCTTGCTATTAGTAGTCATGTGAATTTGGTATTCATTCGATATTTTGATGAGATGTATGTTGTCTCTCCTTTAGTGGTGTTATGCGAACATCGACTACATGACACTTTGCCATTATTTGGGCCTAGAGGAAGTCATTGGGAAGTAATAAGTAGATGATGGGTTGCTAGAGTGATAGAATCTCAAACCCTAGTTTATGCGTTGCTTCGTAAGGGGCTGATTTGGATCCATATGTTTCATGCTATGGTTATGTTTACCTTAATACTTCTTTTGTAGTTGCAGATGCTTGCAATAGGGGTTAATCATAAGTGGGATGCTTGTCCAAGTAAGGGCAGTACCCAAGCACCGGTGCACCCACATATCAAATTATCAAAGTACCGAACGCGAATCATATGAGCGTTATGAAACTAGCTTGACGATAATTCCCATGTGTCCTTGGGACCACTTTCTTCATTATAAGAAATTGTCCAGGCTTGTCCTTTGCTACAAAAAGGATTGGGACCCCTTGTTGCACCTTATTTACTTTTATTGCTTGTTACTAGTTACAATTTATCTTATCACAAAAGTATCTGTTACCTACAATTTCAGCGCTTGCAGAGAAAACCTTACTGAAAACCGCTTGTCTTTTCCTTCTGCTCCTCGTTGGGTTCGACACTCTTAATTATCGAAAGGACTACTATAGACCCCCTATACTTGTGGGTCATCAAGACTCTTTTCTGGCACCGTTGCCGGGGAGTGAAGCGCCTTTGGTGAGTGGAACTTGGTAAGGAAACATTTATATAGTGTGCTAAAATTTTCTGTCACTTGTTACTATGGAAACTAATCCTTTGAGGGGCTTGTTCGGGGTATCTTCACCCCGACCAGTAGAGCAAAGAGTTGCTCCTCAACCTACTGAACCTACTGAAAATGTTTACTTTGAAATTCCTTCGGGTATGATAGAGAAACTGCTAGCCAATCCCTTTGCAGGAGATGGAACATTGCATCCCGATTTACACCTTATCTTTGTGGATGAAGTTTGTGGATTATTTAAGCTTGCAGGTATTCCCGATGATGTTGTTAAGAGGAAGGTTTTCCCTTTATCTTTGAAGGGAGATGCATTGACATGGTATAGGCTATGTGATGATACGGGATCCTGGAACTATAAACGAATGAAGTTGGAATTTCACCAGAAGTTCTATCCTATGCATCTTGTTTACCGTGATCGTAATTACATATATAATTCCTGGCCTCGCAAAGGAGAAAGCATTGCTCAAGCCTGGGGGAGTCTTAAGTCGATGTTATATTCATGCCCCAATCATTAGCTCTCAAGAGAAATGATTAGTCAAAAATTTTATGCTCGGCTTTCTCTCAATGATCGCACCATGCTTGATACTTCATGTGCTGGTTCTTACACTACAAAAAAATACACTTCCATGATGATATGTGTTTGTCATAGTAGGTCACGTTTTTTGTCATGCATGTACATCCATGACAAATTTATGACAGAATCAAGATAGTCATACCTGTGCTGTCGTAGAAGTGTTCGATGACATTACCAAAATTATCATCACGGAAGTGTCCACTTCCATGACGATAAATCGCGCGTCACAGAAATGCTTTCGTCAAGGGTGACCGACACGTGGCATCCATCATAACGGAATGCCGTTAAGCTATAGGGTCGGGTTTTGGATCCGATAACCCGTTAACAGCCCCGACCAATGGGGATTTTCCACGTGTAAAATCATCATTGGCTGGAGGAAACACGTGTCGGCTCACCGTTGGGACAGATGTCATCCACTCATTGGACATAATGCGCCTATGATACGTCGACATGTGACACGGCCCAACAGAGGCCCATTCCTGTGAAAAGGCCGGCCCGTTTGACTTGGTCAAAAGGTGGCGGGCCGGCCCATGGAAAGCCTGTTAACGGCCTGTTCGCATATAGCCCATTTACAGCCCGCTAACCCAAGGCCCGTTACGCCCTATCCAAATTAGGCCAAGTAGCGTCATCTGGGCTATCCAATATGATTCCAGCCCGTTTTCACTTCTGGCCCATGTATGGCCCATGACGTCTTTCGGCCCATATGAGGCCCTATGTAACTCTTGGCCTATTAACGACCCGTGGTGAAACTGGCCCACAATGAACAATGTATCACTTTACACCCACTAACGGCCCGTGGTGAAACTGGCCCGTAATGAACAGTATATCACTTTATACCCATAAAGGGCCCGTTATTTAGTTGGACCGTTTCCAGCAAATGTTATTTTTCGGCCTTCTCAGAGCCATTTATTCTTGGGCTCATTTCCAGCATTCCTTTACTTACGACCCGTTACTGTCATTTTCTGCTTGTGGGCCAAATTCAGCCCGTGGTTACATCGGCCCGTTTGTGGTCCGTTAATACATTGGGCCGTTTTCATAGCGTCATCAAATATGGCCTATTAACGATGGCCCATTATGGTCATACGGCCCGTATAAGGCCCATTGATGATACGGCCCGTAGAAGGCCCATTGTTTCTACAGCCCGTAGAAGGCCCATTGTTTCTACGGCCCGTAGAAGGTCCATTGTTTCTATGGCCCGTAGAAGGCCCATTGTTTCTACGGCTCGTAGAAGGCCTACTGTTTCTACGGCCCGTAGAAGGCCCACTGTTTCTACGGCCCATAGGAGGCCCAGTGTCACTACAGTAAATATTAGCCCATGGTTATTGTGGCCTAGTTTTAAAAAGAACTGCACTGACTACGAGCAAACAAATAAACAAGACAACAAGGAAATAAATAAGCAAGCAACTTATGATAGGCTATCACGGCTGTTACACATATTACATCCACTGGGCATCAAAGTTCGCCACTAGTGCAAATATAGGGAACAAAGCAGCATATCATATACACTGGTTGTCAAAGTTGGCGACCAGCGCAAATAAACGCCGCAGCAAAACAAATCCAGAACTGAAACCACTTCGGAAGATCTCAAGAAACAATATCCTGGGTACCCATAATGCTGGCAAGATGCTTACCAAGCTTATTAACTTTCTCTTGTTTGGCGCTTAAATCCTCCAGCACTTGCTGTTGCACCAGAAAATATGCATATGAATTCTGCAGGGACTTCCTTAGTCCTTCGGCTTCCTGTCGCAGCACTTCTGATCGATGTCTTTCAACTTGAAGTTGAGACTCAAGAAGACGAACTGATTCAGGCAGCAAGTTTGAAGAGCTTGTGCCAGCAGTAGTGGCCAATAACTCGAACACTACATCAAGACAGGACTTTTGGGTTCCCTCACAGTCGTCAAGATAGTTTTTATCAGCTTTCTTGGAGACCAACAGGGATGTCTCACTATCTTGAACCTTATCTGCATTACTTCCTTTACCATTGGATAACGCGGTACTGTTCTCCAATATTTTGTCTGCATTCTAAAAGAGAAACAAGCAGACACATCACATGTTTACCATGTTGTATATGAAACTCATTTTGGTAAATGAGTTCAGTAGTAAAGTGGACATGATAACAACATGAAACAAACATATATCTATGTGCCATGGTCACTTTATGGTCTATATCATTCTAGTTTTTATTGCCAAATCAAGATAGAGACACAGTTCAAATAATATTTGTTCAAGACAAAGCAGAATAGACAGAATATAAGTGTGGGTAACTATAGAGCAATAACAACACTTGTAATGTGCATGACATGAGAACATAACTGTTTATTCAATTGAAACTGAAATCAACATAGAGCAGGTTACAACAGCAAACCAGTTAAAGAAACATGTTTAAAACATACCTGTTGCACCATTGGAGTTTCAATTCCATCCTTCAAATTTGAAAATAGTTGGTATGAGTAAATACAGTAATGCAAGAGCAAGGGAGTATGAACCATAGCTACAGAACCTGACCTGAGAACAAATCTTCTTCTCCTTTAAGCGTTGAGTTGGGATTCGGAGTGGTGGTCCTCATGCTTTGGGCACTGCAGTTCCCTTACTATCCGCTCGTGTTTGGGTGCTCTATGGTGGAGACGGTGCTGTGTCAACTGGAACTGGGTTACTATCTGCCGGGGTTGGGGTTAAAAGGGGTGTAGCTGGTTCTCTGTCCAACTGGGTAGGGGTACAATCTGCGAGAGTCTGGGTTATGTGTGGTGGATCTGGTCCTTGGGCAAGTACAACCGTGGTTCTATCTGCATCAACTGGTAGCACTATCTTTTCTGAAGACCGTGTTGTTACTCCCTTAGATACTGCCATCACACTCTCCAATTCAAATGGCTGATAAACAAGAAAAGTAATTGAAAGTATAGACATTGTATGATAGACAGGTGCAATGGATAGCGGGGAATAAAAGAGGGCATGAAATAATTCATATTTATGTTGTCTAACCAAACAGGATAGCATGACACAATTTCACATATATGATGGCTAACTAAACAAGATATCATGACACAATTTCACATTATGATGGCTAACTAAAAAAGATGGAAAGACATAGTTCAAAATATGAGACTATGTAAACAGGATGACATGACATAACTATATAATGTGTTTATTAAATAGGTTGGCATGCCATAATTCACATACATTCATGGGTAGAATGCCATAATTCTAAGTATGATGACTGTAAACACTAAACATGATGAGATGATATAACTATATGATGTCTTTATTAAATGGGTTGCCATGCCATAATTCAGATAGTTGATGTGTATGTACTATGTAAATATGATGGCATGATATAATTCAAATATATGATTTATATAGTAAGCAAGTAAGCAGGTGGCAATCTATATATGATGTAAAAACTAAGCAATGCAAGACAACATGCATGACATGGGTAATATAACCCTGCCAAGTTTGAGCATAGACCTCAGGGGGGAAATAGGACTGGTCATCAGTCTCTGAATCCTCCTCTGAGGAGCTCTCTGTAGCCAGCAAGATGTCTGCTTCAGCAGGTAGCATTATCTGCTCTGAATACCTTGTTTTCACTCCAGATACTTCCATCACCGCTTCAAATGGCTGATGCACAGGAAGAGTAGTTGAATATACAAACGTTGTCGACAAATGGAACACGTAATACAAAAAAATGATAGCATGATATAATTCACATACATGATGATTGGCTAAACAGCATGGCATTGCATAATTCACATATATAATGCCTTTGCAACAAGATAGCATTGTAGAATTCACATATATAATGTCTTGCAACAAGATGGCAATGCATAATTCACATATATGGTAATTAGACACTAAAAGGTGGCATTCACACAAAGCATGTCTAAACTAATCAAATGTCATAGCAATGCGAGTCACCATACGCATGATATGAGCAACATAACCCTGCCAAGTTAGAGCATACACATCAGGGGGGGGATAGGACTGGTCATCTGTCTCTGAATCCTCCTCCGAGGAGCTATCCGTAATCAGCGAGATTCGCAGTTCGTCAGATAGCATAGTCTGCTCAGAAGACCTTGTTTTCACTCCAGAATTTGCCATCACCGTGTCAAATGGCTGATGCACACGAAGAGCACTTGAATGTACTAACATTGTTGACGAACATAATATGTAACGAAAAAAAAGATGGCCTAATATAATTTACATATAAGATGACTGGCTAAGCAAGATGGCATTGCAAAATTCAAATATATGATGCCTGGCTAAACAAGGTGGTGTTGCATAATTCACATAAATGATGAATAAACTAAACATATGGCATTCACACAAAGGATGTCTAAACTAAGCAGATGACATATTTGATGTATAAAGTAAGAAATGCAAGACACCATATGCATGATATAGCCAACATCAGCATGCCAAGTTATAGCGAAGACCTCAGGGGGTAAATAGGAGTTATCTTCTCCTTCTGAATCCCCCTCAGAATAGATATCTTCCTCTCGATTACAATCCGAAATGCGTGGAGGGGGGGGGGCTGCCTTTGCGCCTACCATGGAGCGACGTCTGCATGAAATTATATTGCCACGCAAGGCTCGTCTCTTTTGCTCTACATGTTCAGTTCCATTGTTTACAATAACTGTCATGCATAGGAATAAAACATAGTGAGATTATGTAAGGAGTGCATACAGAAATCCAGAGTGATGGTAGCAACCTGTGGATAGACCCAAAACCAATAATAACAGGCAAATAATGGCTTCAGTTAATAAATACAGGTAATGGCTTCTTTACTGTTTGTTTCCCACCCAACATGAAACTCATAGTAGACATCGGAGATTAACCAGATAGTAGATATATACTATTGATAGCGGCCCTGATATGTACCCCACAACCATTTAAAAACTCAAGTTTGACCATTAGTTTGGAGCCGACTCAGAGTCTAATCGGTGAACATGACGATAAAGTAGCATGTAATATTAAGCGATGCATAACGTAAGCAGACACGAAAGAGTGCAACCTCTCTTGCGGACCCGTGTAGTCCTTGAGGTCATCTGCTCGGTTGATGATGGTAATGCAGTTTTCATGGCTGCTAGCGGCGGGGAAGAAGATCTGAGGCGACGAAAGACAATCTGGAGGCCGGATCCCTGCTCTGCTGGACCCTTCTATCGTTGGAGCAGCTGAGCTGGGGTGGACGACGGCGCAGCAGGACCGGGACAAACCACGCAAGGTTTTCTTTGACAACTATCTGTAAGAGAAGTAATTCTGTAAGGGCTCGTTTGAATTGGAGGATTCCAACAATGCAGGCATAGGAAATAGACAGGAATAGGATAGGAATGCACATGCAAAACAGAGAATTTAAAAACACATGATTTCTGCCAACTGGGTGTTTGATTCACAACAATTGGAAGATCACAGGATGCAAAGAAGCATGGTGAGATTAAGTCAAACCACAAGAAAATGTACGGTTATAATGCTATTATGCTATTATCTCTTAGTCTTGTGCTTCATGAATAGGAATTTGAAAAGGAGGACAAGTGAAAATTAAAATTCCTACGTTTTTTCTTTCAAGGACACACTAAAGGAACAAATCCGTGTGCTTAGTGGACAATATATATAACATGTAGAGTAAAAAAGAGATGCAACAAGTGTACAACCTCTTTGGCGAAGCCATGTTGATCTCAGCGTGATTGGGTTGGCCGGTGAGGAAGCTCCGGCTGAATTTGCTGTCGGAGGAGGGGAAGAAGATCTTAGGCGTCTGGAGATGGAGCCCGTGGTACTGCTCCACTGTGATGGAGGATTTTGTCGTTGGAGCAGCTCCGGTGAGTTGTACGACGCTGAGGCTGAAGCAAGACAAGAGAGACAATGAACAACGTTAACCTGAGTGGAATTCTAATAGCATCTCCAATACATGACGTAAAATACATAACCACAAAGTGCTAGATGTAAAATACATCAACCGCTCATCTCTGAACTTAGCTGTCGAAGCTGAACTTAACTGCCGAAACTGAACCTAACTGTCCAAACTGAATTTTGCTGTCAAAACTGAATTTTGCTATCGAAACTGAACGCACTAGCAAGGTGAGGCTACACGTCGGTCGACTGACTTTTTCATCTCTGGTCAGTCGATTTTGCAGCCATTGGATACGAAATCAAGGGCCTACGGTTCATCTTCAACCTCCACCCCCCCTGAGCCGCCAACCACCACCGGCCAAACAGCAGCCCCCCGCCGCCCGCGGCCGGCTGTGCGCTGCCACGCCCGCCCCAAAAAACACTCCCTACCGCCGGTCCGTCGCCGCCCTGGCCTTCCCTCTAGGCCCCCCGTGCCGAGCTTTTTCTTTGGTGATCCCCATGCCACCGCCCCGCCAACGCCCCGCCACCGTCGGCGACCACCGCCCCCATCCTAAACCCTAAGACAGATAGTGGGGTACCTCTCCGGCGAGCCCCCCTCCCCGCTTTAGCTGGTTCTTCCTTCACCCCGGCGAGCCCACCCCTTGGAAATCGACTGAACCAAAAGTCGATTCAGTCGACTGAAGTGTAGCCAAATCGGAGCAGCATCGCAAGCAAGAGCAAGAGCGAGAGCAGCAGCGCGAGCAAGAGCAATAGCAAGAGCAGACCAGGCAGGGGACCGAGAGCAAGAGTAGAGCAGTAGTGCGAGCAAGAGCTAAATCAGCAGCAGCTCCTACTAATGTGGACGTCTCCGCCGAGGGAGCGCCGCCGTGGAGGAAGTGGCCGGCGACACCGCCGTGGATGGAGCCGCGCTGTGTCAGCTCGGGACCGAGTGCCGGCAGCACCGTGAGATCGAATCAAGAAGAAAATGCGGCGATTAGTGTACAACCACTTTGGTGGCGCCGATTAGGCCGCAACTTCATCCGAGGAAACGGTGATGATGATGCTCTTCCGGTGGTGCAGGTGAAGACGGCAGTGTGGGAATGGAGGTGGCGCGAAAGACGAGGGGAACGTCAGGGCAGCTCCTTGGAGGTGGAGGACGGGGTGGCTGAACCGGCGGGACGATGAGATCGACTACGGATCCTCATCCGGTACGATGGATGAGGGACGTCAAGGTGTTGCTGTGGACGACGTCGTCAGGGAAGAAGCTCCGGCTGGGTGGCGGACGGAGCAGGGTGTGGGGTTTCGTCACGGGTTTTCGCGGCCTCGGTGTATGAATGGGTGGGCGGATGCGATGGTAGTGGGGAACCATGGCTTAGAGACCCGCTTTTCCGAAATGTGGGGTAAGTTATGAAAGTACCCCCCACCGATTTGAGGCGGTTCTTTCGGTTCAGGGGTACCACGGGCATTTCGCGTGTCGGGATTTCACAAGAGGTGGGAGTTTTCACGCGTGTTGTAATTTCGGAATAGCAAAGCGCTGGTTAAGTTGGAGGGAGTTGTCAGAGCACAACGAGACAAAGATATATCTTAAATATTTCGGGCTAACAAGGCGCGGGTTGAAATTTCCGGACAAGCCTAACGTGTACTGTACCAAATCAATGTGCACTACAAATGTCATTCAAAACTTTGAATTCATGTTATGTTCAATTAAAATATTTCGCTACGTGTACAATGCATGCAACCTACTACTCAAATGAACGTTTTAGTGCATTCCAAACATATATACTACCGCTTCAATATGAACTAAATTTGAATAAGATCTACAGTAATGATTGTTGTGAAGTCAAAGCATTTGAATTTGTTTCTCTATTTTAATAAGATCTACAATCATCATTATTGTCAAGTTAAACCATTGTTTGTGTATTTTCTTCACAGCACACCACATGATCAGTATCGAGTTACATATGAACTATGTGTACTATATGAACTCGAACTAGATTTTTTGAATCCACTTTATTTTGATTTCAAATCACATTACATTTCTAGCTCTAGCTAGATCTTCATAATCTAAACCATGTCTCATATGTATAATGTGTTTATCACATTATGTATGGTGCCCCGCCCCCTACGCCTACAAGTATTTAGATGTGAGTTGCAAACACCACACATTATCACAAATTCAAATAAAATGTGAGAATGTTCGATATATAGTATTGTTTAGATTGCTCGATATTTAGTTGTAAGCTGCAAACACCGCACATTATCACAAATTCAAATAAAATGTGAGATTGTTTGATGTATAGTATGGTTTAGATTGTTCGACATTTAGCTGTGAGTTGCAAACGCCATGCATTATCACATTATGGTATAACATGTGCACATCACGTGTATCACCGCTATATTCATGCATGCAATGTTTAAAACACTATGATCTCCTATTCAAATATATGAATCCGCTTTCATATCAAATTATGATATTTGTTAGTCTCTTACACCCACACAGTCCTCTAACCTTTGTAGCTACCACTAACTTTCTCTCGTGCATGCACACGCCCCCTCCTTGCACTCCCCCTCCCTCGGCATTCTATCCACCGGGCACATTCATTTTTTTCCTTTAGGTCATTCTCCCAGAGTCTCCACAACTCCTTTCCGACACACACCGATCGATAAACCTCTCCAGCGATGCCTGCCTACAGCATACACACATAGCTTCAATCTCCTCCTTTATGTGTCCTTGCCTCGTGTCTCTCATATGGTCACACACACGTGTAAACTCTGACCCTTCTTTTAATCGATCTCACAACCGCACACTCCTCCCCCTGTCCAGATAGTAGTTGGGCCTCTCGCGCCACCTCCTAGCTCCATTCTCTCTTTCTATCCGTCTCGCTGAGCCTTATTTGCCTCTAACAAATGGACGTACACCGACTGATCTCTCGCGATACATATAGCCAGCTAGTTCCTTATAACTCGTTTTTACCCACATATCGATCGATCTACCTCATTAGTTGTGTCTCTCCCTTCCTCCGACAAACAACAATTGATCTACCAATCTAGTTAGGTTTGCTTACCAAACACATGGTTCCCCTGTTGGAAATATGCCCTAGAGGCAATAATAAAAGGATTATTATTATATTTCTTTGTTCATGATAGTTGTCTTTTATTCATGCTATAATTGTATTATACAGAAATCATAATACACGTGTGAATACTTAGACCACAACATGTCCCTAGTGAGCCTCTAGTTGACTAGCTCGTTGATCAACAGATAGTCATGGTTTCCTGACTATGGACATTGGATGTCGTTGATAACGGGATCACATCATTAGGAGAAAGATGTGATGGACAAGACCCAATCCTAAGCATAGCACAAGATCGTGTAGTTCGTTTTGCTAGAGCTTTTCCTATGTCAAGTATATCTTCCTTAGACCATGAGGTCGTGTAACTCCCGGATACCGTAGGAGTGCTTTGGGTGTACCAAACATCACAACGTAACTGGGTGACTATAAAGGTGCACTACAGGTATCTCTGAAAGTGTCTGTTGGGTTGACACGGATCGAGACTGGGATTTGTCACTCCGTATAATGGAGAGGTATCACTGGGCCCACTCGGTAATGCACCATCATAATGAGCTCAAAGTGACCAAGTGTCTGGTCACGGGATCATGCATTACGGTATGAGTAAATTGACTTGCCGGCAACGAGATTGAACGAGGTATTGGGATACCGACGATCGAATCTCGGGCAAGTAACATACCGTCTGACAAAGGGAATAGTATACGGGGTTGCTTGAATCCTCGACATCGTGGTTCATCCGATGAGATCATCGAGGAGTATGTGGGAGCCAACATGGGTATCCAGATCCTGCTGTTGGTTATTGACCGGAGAGCCGTCTCGGTCATGTCTGCATGTCTCCCGAACCCGTAGGGTCTACACACTTAAGGTTCGGTGACGCTAGGGTTGTATGAATATGAGTATGTAGAAAACCGAATGTTGTTAGGAGTCCCAGATGAGACCCCGGACGTCAGGAGGAGTTCCGGAATGGTCCGGAGGTAAAGAATTATATATAGGAATTGCTATTTCGGCCATCGGGAAAGTTTCGGGGTCACCCGGTATTGTACCAAGACCACCGGAAGGGTCCCGGGGGTCCACCGAGTGGGGCCACCTATCCCGGAGGGTCCCGTGGGCTAAAGTGGGAGGGGAACCAGCCCCTAGTGGGCTAGTGCGCCCCCCTTGGGCCCCCCTGCGCCTAGGGTTGGAAACCCTAGGGTGGGGGAGCACCACTTGCCTTGGGGGGCACTCCACCCCCCTGGCCGCCGCCCCCTTGGGAGATTACCATCTCCAGGGCCGGCGCCCCCCCAGGGGGCCTATATAAAGGAGGGGGGGAGGGCAGCCGCACCTGAGTCTTGGCGCCTCCCTCCCCCTGCTACACCTCTTCCTCCTCCCGTAGTTGCTTGGCGAAGCCCTACCGGAGTCCTGCTGCATCCACCACCACACCGTTGTGCTGCTGGATCTTCATCAACCTCTCCTTCCCCCTTGCTGGATCAAGACGGAGGAGACATCACCCTGACCGTACGTGTGTTGAACGGGGAGGTGCCGTCCGTTCGGCACTAGGATCTCCGGTGATAGGATCACGACGAGAACGACTACCTCAACCCCGTTCTCTTGAACGCTTCCGCACACGATCTAAAAGTGGTATGTAGATGCATCTCTCTCTCTCTCTCATTGCTAGATGAACTCATAGATTGATCTTGGTAAACGTAGGAAATTTTTTATTTTATGCAACGTTCCCCGACAGTGGCATCATGAGCTAGGTCTATGTGTAGTTCTCTATTGCACGAGTAGAACACAAATCTGTTGTGGGCGTAGATCTTGTCAACTTGCTTGCCACTACTAGTCTTTTCTTGCTTCAGCGGTATTGTGGGATGAAGCGGCCCGGACCGACCTTACACGTACGCTTACGTGAGACAGGTTCCACCGACTAACATGCACTAGTTGCATAAGGTGGCTAGCGGGTGTCTGTCTCTCCTACTTTAGTTGGAGCGGATTAGATGAAAAGGGTCCTTATGAAGGGTAAATAGAAGTTGACAAAATCACGTTGTAGTTATTCGTAGGTAAGAAAACGTTCTTGCTAGAACCCAATTGCAGCCACGTAAAAGATGCACCAACAATTAGAGGACGTCTAACTTGTTTTTGCAACAATTGTCATGTGATGTGATATGGCTAGAAGTTGTGATGAATGATGAATGATATTGTGATGTATGAGATCATGTTCATGTAATAGGAATCACGACTTGCATGTCGATGAGTATGACAACCGGCATGAGCCATAGGAGTTGTCTTAATTATTGTATGACCTGCGTGTCAATGATTTAACGCCATGTAATTACTTTACTTTATTGCTAAACCGTTAGCTATAGTAGTAGAAGTAATAGTTGGCGAGCAACTTCATGGAGGCACGATGATGGATATCATGATGATGGAGATCATGGTGTCATGCCGGTGACGAAGATGATCATGGAGCCCCGAAGATGGAGATCGAAGGAGCTATATGATATTGGCCATATCATGTCACTACTTTATATAATTGCATGTGATGTTTATTATGTTTTATGCATCTTGTTTACTTAGAAGGCGGTAGTAAATAAGATGATCCCTTATAATAATTTCAAGAAAGTGTTACCCCTAACTATGCACCGTTGCTAAAGTTCATCGTTTCGAAGTACCACGTGATGATCGGGTGTGATAGATCCTTATGTTCACATACAACGGGTGTAAGACAGTTTTAAACATGCATAAACACTTAGGGTTAACTTGACGAGCCTAGCATGTACAGACATGGCCTCGGAACACAAGAGACCGAAAGGTCAAACATGAGTCGTATGGAAGATACGATCAACATGGAGATGTTCACCGATGATGACTAGTACGTCTCACGTGATGATCGGACACGGTCTAGTCGACTCGGATCGTGTAACACTTAGATGACTAGAGGGATGTCAATCTGAGTGGCAGTTCATTAAATAATTTGATTAGATGAACTTAATTATCATGAACTTAGTCTAAAATCTTTGCAAAATATGTCTTGTAGATCAATTGGCCAACGCTCATGTCAACATGAACTTCAACGCGTTCCTAGAGAAAACCAAGCTGAAAGATGATGGCAGCAACTATTCAGACTGGGTCCGGAACCTGAGGATCATCCTCATAGCAGCTAAGAAAGCATATGTCCTAGAAGGACTGCTAGGTGAAGCACCCATCCCAGAGAACCAAGACGTTATGAATTCTTGGTAGTCACGTGCTAATGATTACTCCCTCGTTCAGTGCGGCATGCTTTACAGCTTAGAACCGGGGCTCCAAAAGCGTTTTGAGCGACACGGAGCATATGAGATGTTCGAGGAGCTGAAAATGGTTTTTCAAGCTCATGCCTGGGTCGAGAGATATGAAGTCTCCGACAAGTTCTATAGTTGTAAGATGGAGGAAAACAGTTCTGTCAGTGAGCACATACTCAAAATGTCTGGGTTGCACAACCGCCTGTCCCAGCTGGAGATCAACCTCCTGGACGAGGCGGTCATTGACTGAATCCTTCAGTCGCTCCCACCGAGCTACAAGAGCTTTGTGCTGAACTACAATATCCAGGGGATGGTGAAGACCATTCCTGAAGTATTTTCAATGCTGAAGTCAGCAGAGGTTGAAATCAAGAAAGAACATCAAGTGTTGATGGTCAATAAGACCACTAAGTTCAAGAAGGGAAGGGTAAGAAGAACTTCAAGAAGGACGACAAAGATGTTGCCGCGCTCGGTAAGCCAGTTGCCGGGAAGAAGTCAAAGAATGGACCCAAGCCTGAGACTGAGTGCTTTTATTGCAAAGGGAAGGGTCACTCGAAGCGGAACTGCCCCAAATACTTAGCGGACAAGAAGGCCGGCAACAGTAAAGGTATATGTGATATACATGTAATTGATGTGTACCTTACCAGTACTCGTAGTAACTCCCGGGTATTTGATACCGGTGCCGTTGCGCACATTTGTAACTCATAGCAGGAGCTACAGAATAAGCGGAGACTGGTGAAGGACGAGGTGACGATGCGCGTCGGGAATGGTTCCAAGGTCAATGTGATCGCCATCGGCACGCTATCTCTACATTTACCCACATGATTAGTTATGAACCTCAATAATTGTTATTTAGTGCCAAGTTTGAGCATGAACATTGTATCTAGATCTTGTTTAATACGAGATGGCTACTCATTTAAATCCGAGAATAATGGTTGTTCTATTTATATGAGAGATATGTTTTATGGTCATGCCCCGATGGTCAATGGTTTATTCTTAATGAATCTCGAACGTAATGTTACACATATTCATAGTGTGAATACCAAAAGATGTAAAGTTAATAACGATAGTCCCACATACTTGTGGCACTGCCTCCTTGGTCACATTGGTGTCAAGCGCATGAAGAAGCTCCATGCTGATGGACTTTTAGAGTCTCTCGATTATGAATCATTTGACACATGCGAACCATGCCTCATGGGCAAAATGACCAAGACTCCGTTCTCCGGAACTATGGAGCGAGCAACCAACTTATTGGAAATCATACATACTGATGTGTGTGGTCCAATGAGCGTTGAGGCTCGCGGAGGATATCGTTATGTTCTCACTCTCACTGATGACTTAAGTAGATATGGGTATGTCTACTTGATGAAACACAAGTCTGAGACCTTTGAAAAGTTCAAGGAATTTCAGAATGAAGTAGAGAATCAACGTGACTGAAAGATAAAATTCTTATGATCGGATCGTGGAGGAGAATATTTAAGTCACGAATTTAGTACACACTTAAGAAAATGTGGAATCGTTTCACAACTCACACCTCCTGGAACACCTCAGCGTAACGGTGTGTCCGAACGTCGTAATCGCACTCTATTGGATATGGTGCGATCTATGATGTCTCTTACCGATTTACCGCTATCATTTTGGGGATACGCTCTAGAGACAGCTACATTCACTTTAAATAGGGCACCGTCTAAATCCGTTGAGACGACACCTTATGAATTATGGTTTGGGAAGAAACCTAAGCTGTCGTTTCTAAAAGTTTGGGGATGCGATGCTTATGTCAAGAAACTTCAACCTGAAAAGCTCGAACCCAAGTCGGAAAAATGTGTCTTCATAGGATACCCTAAGGAAACCATTGGGTATACCTTCTAACTTAGATCCGAAGGCAAGATCTTTGTTGCCAAGAACGGATCCTTTCTGGAAAAGGAGTTTCTCTCGAAAGGAGTAAGTGGGAGGAAAGTAGAACTTGATGAAGTACTACCTCTTGAACCGGAAAGTAGTGCAGCTCAGGAAAATGTTCCTGTGGTGCCTACACCGACTGGAGAGGAAATTAATGATGATGATCAAGGTACTTCGGATCAAGTTGCTACTGAACTTCATAGGTCCACAAGGACACATTCCACACCAGAGTGGTATGGCAACCCTGTCCTGGAAATCATGTTGTTAGACAACGGTGAACCTTCGAACTATGAAGAAGCAATGGCGGGCCCAGATTCCAACAAATGGCTAGAAGCCATGCAATCCGAGATAGAATCCATGTATGAAAACAAAGTATGGACTTTGACTGACTTGCCCGATGATCGGCGAGCGATAGAAAACAAATGGATCTTTAAGAGGAAGACGGACGCGGATGGTAATGTCACCATCTATAAAGCTCGACTTGTCGCTAAGGGTTATCGGCAAGTTCAAGAGATTGACTACGATGAGACTTTCTCTCCCGTAGCGAAGCTTAAGTCCGTCCGAATCATGTTAGCAATTGCCGCATACTATGATTATGAGATATGGCAGATGGACGTCAAAACGGCATTCCTTAATGGTTATCTTAAGAAAGAGCTGTATATGATGCAGCCGAAAGGTTTTGTCGATCCTAAGAATGCTAACAAAGTATGCAAGCTCCAGCGATCCATTTATGGGCTGGTGCAAGCATCTGGGAGTTGGAACATTCACTTTGATGAGATGATCAAAGCATTTGGGTTTATGCAGACTTATGGAGAAGCCTGCGTTTACAAGAAAGTGAGTGTGAGCTCTGTAGCATTTCTCATATTATATGTAGATGACATACTTTTGATGGGAAATGATATAGAATTCTTGGACAGCATTAAGGCCTACTTGAATAAGTGTTTTTCAATGAAGGACCTTGGAGAAGCTGCTTACATATTAGGCATCAAAATCTATAGGGATAGATCGAGACGCCTCATAGGTCTTTCACAAAGCACATACCTTGATAAGATTTTGAAGAAGTTCAAAATGGATCAGTCCAAGAAAGGGTTCCTGCCTGTATTGCAAGGTGTGAGATTGAGCTCGGCTCAATGCCCAACCACGGCAAAAGATAAAGAAGAGATGAGTGTCATCCCCTATGCCTCAGCCACAGGATCTATTATGTATGCCATGCTGTGTACCAGACCTGATGTAAACCTTGCCGTAAGTTTGGTAGGAAGGTACCAAAGTAATCCCGGCAAGGAACACTGGACAGCGGTCAAGAATATCCTGAAGTACCTGAAAAGGACAAAGGACATGTTTCTCGTTTATGGAGGTGACGAAGAGCTCATCGTAAAGGGTTACATTGACGCTAGCTTCGACTCAGATCTGGATGACTCTAAGTCACAAACCGGATACGTGTATATGTTGAATGGTGGGGCAGTAAGCTGGTGCAGCTGCAAGCAGAGCGTCGTGGCGGGATCTACATGTGAAGCGGAGTACATGGCAGCCTCGGAGGCAGCGCATGAAGCAATTTGGGTGAAGGAGTTCATCACCGACCTAGGAGTCATACCCAATGTGTCGGGGCCGATCAAACTCTTCTGTGACAACACTGGAGCTATTGCACTTGCCAAGGAGCCCAGGTTTCACAAGAAGACCAGGCACATCAAGCATCGCTTCAACTCCATTCATGAAAATGTTCAAGATGGAGACATAGAAATTTGCAAAGTACATACGGATCTAAATGTCGCAGATCCGTTGACTATACCTCTTCCGCGAGCAAAACATGATCAACACCAGAATTCTATGGGTGTTCGATTCATCACAATGTAACTAGATTATTGACTCTAGTGCAAGTGGGAGACTGTTGGAATTATGCCCTAGAGGTAATAATAAAAGGATTATTATTATATTTCTTTGTTCATGATAGTTGTCTTTTATTCATGCTATAATTGTATTATACGAAAATCTTAATACACGTGTGAATACTTAGACCACAACATGTCCTAGTGAGCCTCTAGTTGACTAGCTCGTTGATCGACAGATAGTCATGGTTTCCTGACTATGGACATTGGATGTCGTTGATAACGGGATCACCTCATTAGGAGAATGATGTGATGGACAAGACCCAATCCTAAGCATAGCACAAGATCGTGTAGTTCGTTTTGCTAGAGCTTTTCCTATGTCAAGTATATCTTCCTTAGACCATGAGATCGTGTAACTCCCGAATACCGTAGGAGTGCTTTGGGTGTACCAAATGTCACAACGTAACTGGGTGACTATAAAGGTGCACTACAGGTATCTCCGAAAGTGTCTGTTGCGTTGACACGGATCGAGACTGGGATTTGTCACTCCGTATAACAGAGAGGTATCACTGGGCCCACTCAGTAGTGCATCATCATAATGAGCTCAAAGTGACCAAGTGTTTGGTCATGAGATCATGCAATACGGTATGAGTAAAGTGACTTGCCGGCAACGAGATTGAACGAGGTATTGGGATACCGACGATCAAATCTCGAGCAAGTAACATACCGTCTGACAAAGGGAATAGTATACATGGTTGCTTGAATCCTCGACATCGTGGTTCATCCGATGAGATCATCGAGGAGTGTGTGGGAGCCAACATGGGTATCTAGATCCCGCTGTAGGTTATTGACCGGAGAGCCGTCTCGGTCATGTCTGCATGTCTCCCGAACCCGTAGGGTCTACACACTTAAGGTTCAGTGACGCTAGGGTTGTATGAATATGAGTATGCAACAAACCGAATGTTGTTCGGAGTCCCGGATGAGATCACGGACGTCACGAGGAGTTCCGGAATGGTCCGAAGGTAAAGAATTATATATAGGAAGTGCTGTTTCGGCCATCGGGAAAGTTTCGGGGTCACCCGGTATTGTACCGGGACCACAGGAAGGGTACCGGGGGTCTACCGGGTGGGGCCACCTATCCCAGAGGGCCCCATGGGCTGAAGTGGGAGGGGAACCAGCCCCTAGTGGGCTGGTGCGCCCCCCTTGCCCCCCCTACGCCTAGGGTTGGAAACCCTAGGGTGGGGGCGCACCACTTGCCTTGGGAGGCACTCCACCCCCCTGGCCGCCGCCCCTTGGGAGATTCCCATCTCCAGGGCCGGTGCCCCCCCAGGGGGCCTATATAAAAGAGGGGGAGGGAGGGCAGCCGCACCTGAGTCTTGGCGCCTCCCTCCCCCTGCTACACCGCTTCCTCCTCCCGCAGTTGCTTGGCGAAGCCCTGTAGAAGTCCTGCTGCATCCACCACCATGCCGTTGTGTAGCTGGATCTTCATCAACCTCTACTTCCCCCTTGCTGGATCAAGACGGAGGAGACGTCACGCTGACCGTACGTGTGTTGAACGCGGAGGTGCCGTCTGTTTGGCGCTAGGATCTCCGGTGATAGGATCACGACGAGAACGACTACCTCAACCCCGTTCTCTTGAATGCTTCCGCACGCGATCTACAAGTGGTATGTAGATGCATCTCTCTCTCTCATTGCTAAATGAACTCATAGATTGATCTTGGTGAACGTAGGAAATTTTTTATTTTATGCAACGTTCCCCAACATCCCCTTCATCATCCATGGATGCGTCCCGACAGATCTATCACGCACAGGAACACACAGATACACATCCCCACTCTTATTGATAACATTCAGTTCCACCCTCAGTTTGTCTAGTAGGCCTCTCCCAACATCTCCGAGAAGCAACTCCATCACCCATCCAACACTCTACCCCTCTCCCTCCCTCTCCCTCCCTCTCTCTCTCCTCTCTCTCTCTTTGTCCCATCATATTTCCCGTCCTTCAGTTATGTATGGATGTCCACCGATCTCCCTCATGACATAGCTGGGTCTCTCCTTCTCAACACATATACGAGTCGTTCTACCTCTATAGTTAGGCCTCTTCCTACCCCCCCCACACACACAGATAATCAAGCGCTCTAGTCATGTCTCCCTACCACACACAAACTTGACATGTGCCCTCTAATGTTTCGGTAGGCCAGTCGCCCTATATGTTTGACTTGCACACACACACACAATTTCGATGGCTCTCTTCATCAATCTTGCACCCACCCATACTTGATCCTCTCTTCGACTCTATCGATAGCTATGGCCCCTCCCTCTCTTCTCGTGGATTGCCCGACCCTCTATGTATGATATGGATAGGCCTCCATTTCACACACAATGCATGCAAAATTTTGTTTCAGATGTCATCGACACATATTCCCACAAATAATTCACGAAATCAACCCCCCACCCCACCCCCACCCCCACCACAAAACAAAAACCACTCACGAATGCGGATTGTATCTCTCACACACACCCACGTAGGTGGGGGACGTGCGCGAAGAGAAGAGGTGCATGCACGGCGCACGTACTCCCGTCTCTTTCCCAACCACACCCGCGCGGGTACATGGTGGAGCTCATTTCTGTACCAAAAAGGCAGCCCACGTGGTAATTTGGCACGTGTACTGGTTGTCCACTTGGTGGAGGGAGGATCGTCTACCACGGGTGAACAAACAAATTGCGACTTGACGCATTATGTTAAATTAAAAAAAGAGGCAAACCATGTGGGGCCTACCTTAGAGGCAAGGCTCTATACACTGGAGTACTTTTGATGTGTCCCGTCAACTCGTAGAACGAGGAGAATCTTGCTTAGTACGCCGTCTCCCCCGCCCACGGGCGTGGTGGCTCGCAGGATGAGGTGAAGCTTAGTCCTCCCTCGCCCATGCGCGCGGTGGCTCGCAGGACGAGGAGAAAAATTTACTACTCCCTCCGTTTACTACTCGTCCCTACTACCTTGGTTATAGATATTATATCATATTGTTTGGAATATATATGTCATTAGTAGATTTCAATATGAACTACTAGTACATACTCCAAACACTGATGTATATAGATGTATTTTAGAGTGTACATTCACTCATTTTGCTCCGTATGTAGTAGCACCATCCCTCGCCCCTCGACCCTTGCCCACGTGGTGGACGTGCAGCAATTCATTCGGTCTCATATAGCCAGAACGATATATACTGCACTACCACTATTGCGCGACTTCCCGAAGAGGCGAATAACCAATCATAAGGTTAATATTTTGGAGATGCCAAGCGCAAGGTTATAGGAGAACGATTAGTAGGTGCCGCCTCATTTATAAATAATTGTTTTTTCTTCAGTGGCACGTACGCAATATGATAGGTTCATATGGAGAGAAAAGGAAACCGCTCCACTATATACATAGTCAGGACGGGCGAGCCTACACGGTTGCTTGCTGGGGTTGCTCTCTTCACACTCTCTCGCACAAAACGACTATGGCCACATCTCTAACATCCTAGCGGATCACGTCCGCTTGGGGAAGGGGTGGATGCTTAGTGTAGATGTGGTGTCCGTCGCCGATGGCGAAAACCCATTGTCGGCACGTCTCGATCAGGGGTCCCCGCCGTTCTCTCTCACAAAGCCAGCGAGGTTGCCTTCGTCCCTTGCTCACTGCCGCGAGGTGGGCGGTTGCCTCCTCCCGCCGCCCTCCTCAAGGTCGAGCTACGTCCCTCAGGTACAACTCCCTTTACAGCCGGCTTGCACCACTGCTCCAGCTGCCCACATCACTCCCTGTGGATATTTCTCTACTTCTTTGCCCCACACATACCTGATACCTCTACTGGCTTCTACGTACTGTATTTGTGATGAGTTTATGTCTCATCAACTAGTCCTAGTAATCTTATTCTAATCACGCTTCTTCAATTTCTTTGCCACAGGGATGCTCATCTCGATTTTGGTGAAAGTGCACAAAATGATCCGATGGTCAAAAGGTTGCAAACTTTATTTATTAGGAAGCTTGAATGTTGCCAGCAAATTGAAGCCTGGTCAGGGTTCACGGTTCAAGGGCTAGGGACTGCATGGATCATTTTTTTCTTTAGCTGCCTCTGTTCCAAAATAAGTGTCAACTTTAGTAGTAGTACAACTTTGTACTAAAGTTTGCACAAAGTTGAGACACTTATTTTGGAACGGAGGGAGTACATATTTGCTATGATCTGTCAATCATTGAGATGCAATAGCATGCATGTTAGTCTCCTTTGTATTTGATGAAATGTTGCAACGGGCAACCTTGGATGCAAGATACATGTAACATGAGCTGGAAGCTTCATAGCATTGTACAAATTTATCTCGCTGATAAATTACAGTACATACTAGTACTATACTAGTACTTCCTCCATTCCTAAATATAAGTCTTTGTAGAGATTTCACCATTAACCACATGCAGATGTATATAGATGCATTTTAAGTGTAGATTCATTCATTTTGTTCCGTATGTAGTTCACCTAGTGGAATCTCTACAAAGACTTATCTACTAGTAATAGCTAGCCCCCACTACTAGGAATTCTATATCCTCTCCTTGAGCCACATCATCAAAATTGACGTAGCCGTTAGATGAAGTAAATCAGTTATAATAGCCGTCTGATCTAGACGTTGAGAGGCTCAGCACTAAGCCACATGCAAGCATGCAGAAATACCGTGGCACATGCATGTGAGTGGGTTTTAAATCACATCAACATGTCTGCATGCAAGCATGCACCGGTAGCATGCATGTAAGTGAGCTTTTAAGTCTCATTAACATGTCAAAAAGAAAAATATAATCCCATTATGCAGTAGGAGTTGGCTGATCTTTTTTCCTTATGTGGGATGATCTAAATGATGATGGGAGTTTATTTAGTTTGGCTACCACATTTGTCATGCGGTTATAGATTTTTTTAGTTCTATGAAATCGATAATTTTGTGCAGAGAGATATATCACTGTTCCGCGGCAATAAGCGGGGACTCATCTAGTAATATTTAGGAACGGAGGGAGTACTATGTAAAGTGTTAGGTGTCGCACGGTGATAGTGTGAGGTGGGCCATGTAATCACTGAGCCTGCGTGTTTTCACTGCTCTTGCACTCCTCCGCTGTAAGAATGGAGAAAATTGTAATCTACTACCTCCTTTCGCCGAAAGCGTGGGACATCCAGCAGTCCTACCACCTCAGTAATAAAGACCAATGAGCCGTCAAATCACATAGACCCAACAGTAAGTTGGACGGACGAAGCAACCATCACTCTTGCCCTAGTTAGAGGTCGTGTCTGCTCTTCCCGGGCATGAATGCGGCACCAATTCTCTGGAGCGGCGCTGACCGTTTCGGACGGGAAGCGCGCGCGGGCGATGGAGGGGCTTTGGGTGGGCCAGGCTGGTCAGGAGCGGGCGTGGCAGCTGTCGACATGTCCCTACCGGACACGCCCGGAAACGATAGGATGCACCGACTCTCACGGCTAAAATCATACACTACACACCATATCTCTATAGGAGTAGGTCGATCTGTCGCACTCTCTAACACACACATGCTGTTAAACACACACACACACACACACGCACGCACCTTAGTCTCGTTGCATCTTCTAACGTGACTTATTACACCTAGACGGAGGGAGTAGTAAGTATACGAGATACGGTGGCACACTGACTTAAGTCGAATACAAGTGCCCAAAATTTGTGTGCATGTTATAATAAGGATTCACTTAAAATAGTACGTGAGCGAATAGAGGGATCAATTGGACAGTGTTCCCGAGCAGTAGCGAGATGTGTGAGGTAGTAAGATACACCACTGGCGCTTTTAATTTTTCTTATTAATTTGTTTGTTTCACCCTCTGACTGGTGGGACCCAACGTACTACGTGGAGAGAGGTAAGGTGACTAAGGCCGCATTATTTCTGCACCACTGTGGATAGTCTTACCACCAAAGCCACATGACGCGATTATGATTGAAATCCTAATGACTCCCACACACACAAAAAAAAACACGGCATGCCTGTCACACGAATACAGGAATGTATAAAAGGTTATTTTCCTCTCGTTGAACATAACAGGAGGGTTGTGTAGCTGGTTAGCCTGTTCGCTCATCAAACTTGAGGTCTCGAGTTTGATAACTACACTTGAGCATAATTTTTGCCAGGAGGATTCTTTGACTGGTCAAAATGTTTTCTAGGGTTTGCACGCTTCACACTCTCTCTCGAGTATATATATACACGCTGGAGCCTCAGCACTTGTAGTTGCTCTCTTCACACTCTCTCGCCCTCTCCCGCCGGATCCTCAGTGCTTGTAGTTGCTCTCTTCACACTCTCTCCTCCTCTCCAGATCTAAACAAGACTTCGTTGGCCTCTCTCTCCCCTCACTGCTGCTCAAAGAGCCGGCAGGATCCGTCCGCCGGGAAGGGAAGGAGGCTGAACGCTGTCGCCGTCGGCGAGGGAGGGAATCCACTACCGGCGCTGCTGTTCACTTTCCACCGAGCGGCGGCGCGGGAGGGCCTCCGACCCTTCTTCTTTGCCTTCGTCCCATCACCCACCGAACCACGCCCCAAGAACCTTAATGTATATTTTACTTACTCCACATGCATTGCTCTAGCTGCATGTATAGCATGAATCTAGGACGTGGTTCAAAGAGGAAAGGAGTGGGGGAAAGTAGTGGTAAAAGTTGTATATAGCATGAATCTAGGATGTGGTTCAAAGAGGAAATGAAGGGGGAAAGTTGTATAGCATGAATCTAGGACGTGGTTCAAAGAGGAAAGGAATGGGGGAAAGTAGTGGGGAACGTTGTATCGCATAAATATAGGACGTGGTTCAAAGAAGAAAGGAAGGGGCGAAAGTACTAGTTCAAAAAGGAAAGGATGGGACAAGGCTGTAGAGTTTGAGCAGGACTTGATTTGCTGCGCTCACATAGGGAAAGGTGTCTAAAGATAACAAAACTGGGACTAACACAAATATGCTCCTTGGTTGTTTGTTCTTTGTTGCAACAGACTGTGCATGACCACGGTACATCGGTAGATGCACATGGTGCTGGTGCGTCCACTGCCCCGTGCAACTCATTAGCTGTTGTTAATCTATGGCCCTGTTTGGTTAAAAACTCCCTAGTCCCTACCTTGTTTTAAGAGTGTTTTGTGCAGTTCAACCAAAATGTCACACCGACAACGTTGCTTGATTGCTTGATCTTAGTGGAACTGCACAAGAGGAGATCTTACTTCCTATCCGTTAAGGCGAATTTGGTTCAGATCTTCTTCTTGTGAGTTGTTTGAATTCTGCATCATGAGAGGTCAGTACTAGCCTTCTTTCACAAGATTCTGCAGTGTGCTTTCATATGTTGTGCTACTTGTATGATAATGTTGCTTGATTTTAGTGAACTGCACAAATGGAGACAAGACTTCCAATCTGTATGTGCACCGTAATATCCATTGAGGTAAGATAAGGATATTTCACAACTGCTGGCCTGTATTTTGCCACTTTCATCAGAAAATTAAGTTTAGTACTATAGTTGTGCTCCCTAATTGACATGCTAAATCTTACATTGAAGGCGAAGCATGTCTGTTATTGAACCAAGTGATGAAGGGGAAGAACAAGCGGAAGAAAAACAAAAATAAACTCCCGGTGCTATAATGAAGCACTGGAACTATGATGACACAAGTAATGATATAGTTTTTCATCTTAATTTATTGCTATGGCTGGAACGAGCAATTGTTTTGCCATTGATTCGATGCCATACATAATTATCTCTACTTGTGCAAACAGGGATCTTCTTTGAAGATACCATATATTTTAGTGGAACTGCACAAAAAGATGTTGGAAACATTAAACTAATCGAGGAGTATATAGTAAGCATGGCCACCATAGTAGATAGCAACAGATGGTTCCGGAGAAGTGCTTCATCTGTATGCTCTACACAATTAGCCTCCTGACAAAGGTTGGTATTCGCCCACTAATTCATCCATATGATTGAGCTTTGTCATCTCTATTAGCGTTGTGCTACTGTTTAGATACTGTCATGAAAAAGTGGTATTGTCCTTGAGAAGTGCTTCATCTGTGCTGTTTTAAATACTTCCTTTCCTTTTTCGAGCAAATAGGGATGCTAGCATTTAGTTGTCCTCTTGTCTTTGCACAAGAGGACCATCTTCCTCTGAAGAAGAATATGGAGTACGTGAAGTGACTAGTTCCGATTATGCCAGGATGAAGAAGCACTGTCTATCTTCTCATCAGAAGGAGCAGTTGAAGGATGGTTACATTACTCCCCACAAGGCCAAACTAACTTCAGCTCAGAAGGACTGAAAAATCTCCATTTTTTTGCTGTGATGCGCGAGTACAATGTTGTTCTAGGATTCTCATCATAAGGAGCAGTTGAAGGATGGTTACATTACTCCCCACAAGACCAAACTTACTTCAGCGCAGAAGGACTGACAAATTTCCATTTTTTTGCTGTGATGCGCGAGTACAATGTTGTTCTAGGATTCTTTCTGGTGAGTTCCATTTTTCTAAAAGTGTGCTCTACATGGACCATGTAGGTGCCTATTTAAACTGTCAATTCATAGTACATTTTGCTTTATACTAATCACTTTTTTTTGTATTTGTGCAAACAGGGGTTATCGGCTTGATTTCAATGGGAACTGCACAAAATGTTCATGAGTACATTGAATCATTCATTTCCACCACAAGAAAGGAGGTGCCGATAAGTTCAAGTTGTTGCAACATATAAGGGCGAAATCATACAAGCTACGCATGAATTTCGTTGATTTTGGTGGAACTGCACAAAAAGAACAGTTGGTTTATTTAGCACGAGGTGCCATGTCAATGTCTGAAATGATGGCAAACCCTACCCATTCCACAATCGTAGGCATTTGATATTTTGGAATGGGACAACCTTGTCAAATTTTTCTCGTTGATTTTAAGACATGCGTTTGATATTTTCGAATGGGACGCCCTTGCTGTCAGCAGCGTCGATCAATTTTTTCTTTATTCTTTAGTTGTGAAGTAAATATTGCCTCTAACATGTGAGTCGCTGAGATGCATAATTATCGATTGTTTTGAATGTTCTCTATGAATTGCCAGCCTTGTGTGTTTGATGCCAATGTACAGAAACGCTAAAAAGCTGCTCAAACTCTTTGTACTCCTTCTGTTCCTTTTTACTTCGCACATTGTGAAAGTGCATACTTTTTTGTATAAGATTGGTCAAAGTAGAGATACTTTGACTGCAGACAAAATTTGTATAGAAAGGACCGGAGGGAGTACATGTGAAACTGCTGCAAACGAGGTGATCACCCTGGGAATAATGCTAGTACATATTGTTTTGCATGTTCATCCAATGCTAGTGATACAGGAATTGAAACTAATCGAAATAAATTCATTCATACACGGTCGGATTTCATATAAACATGCCAGATTTAATTACATTTCATACATTCTTCAACTAAAAAGGGGTGTTTGTGGCCGCATGCATCTCCCAGATGCAGAAGCCGGGGGTCATCCTCCTTTTCTAAAAAAAACTAAAAAGGGGTACGCTGGAGGTATAATTAATTAACCGAAGCTACCCACCTGTGTCTCGCTGAGCCGAATAGAAGCTTCAGTGACTTAACTGCAGGTGCAGTTTTGTAACTGACATGTGGCCTGTTGGGCCCACGTGTTAGTTAGCCAACTGCACTAGCAGTTAAGTAGAAGCATCGTTCTTCTCCAACGCAGCTCTCCGACTCCACGTCGCCGCCAAGAAGCTAACCGGCCGTCAATGGTCAACCCGCCTAGCTTGGCTTCAACCGGAGGGTAGCAGCGGTGGCCTTACTTGGACCCGAGTGGCGGCGACCTACCGTGCTCTACTCTTCCTCGTTTTTTGTGTGGTGCGGACTCGTTGGCAGTGGGGTGGGGCCTCAGCGGAGCCGGCGATGCCTCTGTCTCGTTGCCGGCGGGCAGCGCCTCAGCGAGCGGTGGAAATCCTCCCCCATGTTGCCAGCATGGTGAGGCCTCGGCTGAGCCGGCGATGTCCTCTGCCTCGTTGTTGGCGGGGCGGGGCCTCGGTGGAGCCGGCGGTGTCCTCTTCCTCGTTGTTGGCGCCGCGGGGCCTCGGTAGAGCCGGCGGTGTCCTCTGCCTCGTTGTTGGTGCCATGGGGCGTCGTCGACGCCAGCAGAGCGGGGATTCGTCGGAGCCGGCATTGTCCTCTGCCTCGTCCTCGGTCTCGCCAAACAGCGCCTCGCCCGCTTCATCGCCCTCTTTGCTAGCCTCTTTGTAGGCGGCCGCAGCCTCCGCCACCCGCATGCGGTACCGCCAGCGCTCGTGGCGGCCCTTGCGGGCGGAGCGGTACGAGTCGAGCAGCGCCTCCTACTCCGCCCGCTCCGCGGCGATCTGCTCCTCTGCCTGCAGGTGCTCCTAGAGGAGATGGTGGTTGTAGGCGGCGTCGGCCTACGCCTCCCGGAACTGCTCCTCACACATCTGCCTCACCCTGTGCATATATTGGGCACGGACCTCGCCGATGGTCATGGTGCAATGCACCGGCGAGGATGGCGTGGAGGAGGGGGTTGGCGCCGGATGTCGACTACCATGTTCTCCATTGGGACGTCGTCGTCCTCCGGCTGCCTTCCGGCCAGCCGGTCAGTAGTAATGGTTGCTATCTCCTTGTGGTCCATCGTCCGTCTGTCCCGAAGAGCACTGGAGCGCGAGGAAGCCATGGTGGGCAGTAGTGGTGTGGACAGGAGAAAGGCAACGAATGCGGATGACTGCGGCTATGGCCGGCACAGTAGTTTATATAGCAATGGTGGGCGGGCGGAGGGACGAACGTGTGACGCCGGAGTAGTCGCCTCGGCAACCGCATATCATTAATGTGTGTGGCAGATGGACGGACGGACGACACTTGTGTCGTTTGAAGGCGGAGCAATCTCCTGCACCGAGAAGCGGGGTGGCCGGCGCTGACTGTTTCGGGTGGAAAGCGCGCGCGGGCGAGGAGATCACTTTACTTGGATAGGATGACAACGGGGACCCAACAGGTCCATAGCCTCACGTACGCAAGTGCCTCCTTGATATCACGGTCCCACACCATTGTCTACCTATGTACTCCCTCCTTTCCGGTTTATAGGGCTTATCTCAAAATTTTAGTTTTTCCATTTTATAAGGCTCAATTTGGTTGTTTTCCATCACATGTTCAGATTCCAAGGTGCATTAAATCATTGCATGCAAGTATTAAGAGAAAATTGACCAATGCATGTACTTTATGCATGCATGCATTGCAATTAATGCATTGATAAACATAATTTTTTGAGGATAACAAGAGCATTAATTAGGTGCTTTTGCAAAACTAGAAAAAGTATTCCACCACTCGCCATCTACCTTGATTGGTGAGATTTTTGAATTGAGCATTATAAACCGGAAAGGAGGGAGTAGTCAATAAACGAGAGAATTGCACAAGAAGCGGCCGACAGCTGGGACCAAGCAGCTCGAGCAGTATTTGTGTTTTGAGGTGTGAACACTGCAGAGTTTTTCGATGTTTACCCCAGATATTAATTTTTCTCCTCTGAACAACAACGAGAACATCGGTGCAGGTATTAACTGGGCAGGCTTTGGCCCGTCTAGCCCAGGCCAGATATCCAGCCCAGATATTAATTTTTTTCAAGCTGAAAATGGCTAGCCCAGCTGTACTTTTTTTTAGGAATACCCAGGCAAGGTCAAGTTGTTATTCTCCGCCCCACTGGGCGGCAAATCTTTCCTAGGAGGGATGCATTAGGCTTAACAAGAAAATGGGCTTTAAGAAATAATAAATGGGATGTAATTATAAAAACTGGGTAGTAACTATAAAAAATGCACCAAACAGTCATTACTTTATAAAATATTATTTTTGGAATATTGAAAATTTTAATTTCATTAATTGTTGTGAGAGGAATGTTTCATTGGATTTTTACGCAATATAAATTTATATTGAAATTGTATTTAATCTGACTAAAATTTCGGGATAAAAATATTCAGATCCCTTCAAAATGTGGGAAATTTTATCGAATTCTGTTTTGAACGGTTGGTTGAAATGGGCTGTACTTTTAACAAACTGTAAATGGACTGTAGTAAATTCCATTAGAATTCAAAAATGGGCTACACATTCTTACAAATCTCAAATGGGCTATAAGTTCTCTGCCACACACTTCTGGCCTTACTAAGTTGACATGTCCCCTAAAAAAACAGAGTTGACGGGTATGCAAGGCTTTGTCAACTTATAGTCAACACACGGTTCTAGCAGCATGGTCGTTGGATGTCCATCCAACGGATGCCGTGCTTCTTCTTCAATCTCGGATATTCTAGCTTCACCCGCCCAAAAAATGATTCATCCCCCTGACATCTGGGGTGCACCGTTTCAGAAGCTGACCTGTGGGCCTACTAAGTTGACGTACCAAGGGCTTTGTCAACTTAGTCAATATAAATGATTCTAGCTGCAGTGACCGTATGATGTCCATCCAACGGCCGTCGTGCTTCTTCAATCTCTGGTCTTCTTGCTCTAGCCGCCCAAAGCAGCACCGATCATGTCGCCTGCTCCTGCCTCCCGTGGCCGGCTGTGCTGCCGCGGAGGCCTCACCGCCCCTACTACTCCCACCGCTGGCCAGGCCATCCCTCCACTCACCCACTGACCCACACCCCCTGTTATTCTATGGCGACGGCAGCGTAGCCGAACCAGTGAACCCTTGTACTCCTCTCCGCGTGTGCATCCACTGCCGCGTCTTCCCCGGCTCCGCGTTGTCCCCTTCCTAGGCCTCGCCGTCGTCCACCGCCATGGTGCTCTTGGCGCAGCGTGGTTAACGTGGTCAAGGAACGACTTCCATCGGACGTGGACTGTACGTGGAGAGGCTGACAGCTGGGTCCACGACAGCCGCAAGTAAGTGCCTCCTTATTACGCACAAAATAATTATTCCTCCACCTGACAGCGGGGACCCACCAGACGTGCCACCGTATTTCACAGAAAAAAAGATTCGCCCCTGACTGCTGGGACCCACGAGCTACATCTTCGCATGCAAGGAAGTGCATCCGAAAAAAAAACGATTCGCCCCCCTGACTGCTGGGACCCACCAGCTACATCTTCGCACGCAAGGAAGTGCGTCTGAAAAAAAATGATTCGCCCCCCGACTGGTAGGACCCACCAGCTACACCTTCTGTCACATCCCTGGTCCTCTTATGCACTAGGCTAGACCTCATGTGAGCATCATGTTTTATTTCAAATGAAATTTGAATTGAGGAATTTTCAAAGCCTCAGAAACCTTCTAAAAATGATCAACATTAAAATCTCCTCAAAGAAGTCCAAAAAAATGTTCCTCTTAGTCTCTGAAAATATTGCAAAGAGGTAAAACTCAAAACAATATTTTTGGTATCTCAGAGTTAATTATTTTGGGCCATTTGAATTAATCCAATAACTATTTGCTTTGGATTTATATTTAATATATATTAAATATGACTCCAAATAATTCTGGAAGTTGTGAGTGGCTTTGTATATATTTTAGCAAGCCACATAAAACCCTACAGAATTTATTAAAATGATTTAGTGTCTAAAACTAAATCAAAACAAACTACAGAAAATAAAAAAAACAGAAATAAAAGACAGAGGAGAGAAATCTCACCTGGACTTACCTCTGCAGCCCACCAGGCCCACCTGGCCAGCCCAGCCCATCTCCACCCCCCCCTGTCGTCTTCCTCCCTGCCAGGAGGACAGACACCGCGACGCCGCCGCGCGCGCCACCTCCTGCTTCCCCTGGCCACCTCCTGCTTCCTCCCCGAGCCCTCTAGCGACGCCACGGAGTCGTCCCCGACCGCTATCCCTCTCTCTGCTCGCTCTGGCTCTCTCCCTCTCTCGATTTGGAGCACCACCGAGAGCCACCGGAGGGCGCCGCCGTCGCATCCATAGCCACCGGCCACCCCTCGCCCTTCCGATGAGCTCAGGAGCTCCGTCCCGACCCCATGGAGCTGCACACTGACGCACGCGACCAGAGGAGGCCCCAGTCGACCGGAGCATCGTCGTCTTCATCGCCACGGCCGGCGATCGCCGCCGTTCGATTCACCGCCGACAGGACGTCCCCGAGCCCACTTAGCGTCTCGTCCGACTCCCCGTGAGCTCCTCTTCTCTTCCCCTCACTCCGCGCACTTGATTTCGTCCCCTAGCTCCATCTTCCACCACGGCCGAAGCTCGCCGCCGCCGTGCCTCGTCGCCGTCGTGGCCAGAGCCACTGTGGCTCGAAGCCGGGCACACCACCGTGCTCCACACCTCACCAGGAGCACGTAGCACGCACCAACGCCTCCCCTAGCGCCCTGCATCGCCTAACCCGTCGTTGGCCGAACTCCGGCCGCCGCCTCCCTCGCCGCTGCCGACGCCACAGCCAACCCCAACTCCTCTGGCTTGCTCCATTGGATGCGCACGAGCTCGAGCTCCCTGTAGAACCCCTCCGCGCGTCGAATGGGCGCCGGAGCAGCCATTCCGGCGAGCCACCGCCGCGTCTGGTCGTTGCCGGCGGTTAGACGCCGGTGGATTAGCCGGGTTGACCAGGGATTTGACCCCCCTGGGTCACTGACGTGTGGGCCCGTCCCCTGCTAACCTTTGGTTAAGTTAATAACTAAGTTTAATTAAGCCACTGACTCACTGACATGCGGGCCCGGGCCGACTAATTAAACTAGGTTAGGTTTAAGTTATATTAGGATTAGCCGTAGTCACTGACCAGTGGGCCCCACTGGTCAGGTTTGACCCGAGCCAGCCCAGTTGACTCTGCTGACGTCACAGTGACGTGGTGCTGACGCCATAATTCATTTTCTGGAATTATTTAATTCTAATATTCAGGAAATTTCAGAAAATGCCCTAAACTTCAATAAATCATAGAAAATTAACCGTAACTCCAAATTAAATAATTTATATATGAAAAATTATCAGAAAAATTCAAGGAATCCATCTGTACCATTTTCATGCATGTTAGAACAACTTATAGCTGCTGTTTAGCACAAATCAATTAAATGGCATTTGAATAATCACATATGGAGTTTGAATTTGAATCTTGTATTCAAACCAACTTCATTTAATCTGTTGCTAGTTGCATTAGCCCAAAACACATTCATTTTGCCATGTCATGATCATGCATCATATTGTGCATTGCATTGATTGTGTTCCCTTCTGTGTTGCCGGTATTTGTCCCCTCTCGATAGACGTGATACCGATGATGTGATCGTTGACACTGATGAAGACTCAATGTTATCTTCAGAAGTGCCAGGCAAGCAAAACCCCCTTGTTCATTCCGATACAATCCCACTCTCTCGCTCCTGCTCTCTTTTACTGCATTAGGACAACACCGATTCATCTGTTACATGCTGCGGTAGTTGAACCCCTTTATCCTTTGCATGACCTGTCATTGCCACAGTAAATAGATGAAACCCACTAGCATGAGTAGGAGTTGTTTGAGCCCTGTTGTGCCTACTCATTCATGTTTGTTTGTCATGCCTGCTACTGCTTAGAGTTGAGTCAGGTCTGATTCATCGGGGATGAATCAGAGGTGTGTGAACATGTCCTACTGTGTGTGAGCTAAGTGTGTGAACACGATTTGGTAAAGGTAGCGGTGAGAGGCCATGTAGGAGTACATGGTGGGTTGTCTCATTGCAGCCGTCCTCAGGAACTGAGTTCTGTGTTTGTGATCCATGATTCAGCTACTACCATACATTGGGCCCTGAAATATGACCCCGCTCGACTTCTTATTCACCCTAGTCCTCTGTCCAGGAGTTGCAAGTAGTTTCTGGTGTTTGTAGCTTACTGGAGGCCGTGGACAGCGCTGACCGTAGGGGTGGGCTGTGATGCGGTAGGTACGTGGCACGGTGTACCGGATGCCCGTTTGGTATCTCGGGAACCCTGTTCACATCGTTTGGGGCTGTGAGCGAAACTCCGGCCGGATCTCCTCATGGATGGAACCCGAATAGGCGATAAACCTGGACTAGAGACTTGAGTGTTTAGGTAGGTCGTGGTCTACACCCACGTCGGCTTTCGCTTGAAGTCTGCCGAGCACATGTCGTGTGCAGACGCTAAGTGGTGGAAACATGTATGAAGAAGTACACCCCTGCAGGGTTAACATCATCTATTCGAATAGCCGTGTCCGCGGAAAAGGACTTCTGGGTTGCTTATATCAGTTCATAGACAAGTGAAAGTGGATACCCTAAAATACTCAAGATAAGCGTGAGTGCTATGGATGGCGTTCTCGTAGGGAGACGAGAGCGGATCCATAGTGGTGTATTGATATGGTGAATATGTGGACTCGTGTGCGCCACCTCAAAAGAGTTACTTGCAGTCGTAGTTTAGGATAGCCACCGAGTCAAAGCTGGCTTGCTGCAGTTAAACCCCACCATCCCCTTGTTGAAAATGATGCATATGTAGTTAGTTCTGATGTAAGTCTTGCTGGGTACATTTGTACTCACGTTTGCCTATTTCATGTTTTTGCAGAGAGACTTCAGTCTCACTAGTAGTTCCACGTGGACTTCGACGTTTAGCTTGTTACCTCAGCTACGATCTTGTGCCCTCGGCAGGATTGGTAGATAGTCAGGCTTCTCAGCCTTTTTCAGTTATAGATGTCTGTACCCAGACATGATAGCTTCCGCTTATGCTTTGTTTTGTATGCCCTGAATGTTGGGTCATGAGACCCCTGTTTGTAATATCTCGCTCCTCGGAGCCTATTGAATAAATTACTTGAGTCGTAGAGTCATGTTGTGATGCCATGTTGTGTTTGCACATATCGAGCATATTGTGTGTATGTTATTGAAATGCTTGGTATGTGTGGGATCTGACAACCTAGTTGTTTATCTTTAGTAGCCTCTCTTACGGGGAAATGTCTCCTAGTGTTTCCACCGAGCCATGGTAGCTTGCTACTGCTCCGGAACACTTAGGCTGGCCGGCATGTGTCCTTCTTCGTTCCTGTGTCTGTCCCTTCGGGGAAATGTCACGCGATGAATACCGGAGTCCTGTTAGCCCGCTACAGCCCGGTTCACCGGAGTCCTGCTAGCCCAGTGCTACAGCCTGGATTCACTCGCTGATGACCGACACGTTCGATGCTGGGTCATGGATGCCTGTCCCTGTAAGTCTGTGCCACTTTGGGTTTACGACTAGCCATGTCAGCCCGGGCTCCTTATCATATGGATGCTAGCGACACTGTCATATACGTGTGCCAAAAGGCGCAAACGGTCCCGGGCAAAGGTAAGGCGACACCCGTGGGAATACCGTGCGTGAGGCCGCAAAGTGATATGAGGTGTTACATGCTAGATCGATGTGGCATTGAGTCGGGGTCCTGACAGCGTTGGTATCAGAGCGTTGACTGCCTGTAGGATTACCAAGCCAAACTGGTCGAAGTTGAGTCTAGAAATTCTTTAGTTATATAAGGGAATTGATTGTGGGATGGAACGTAAGGCTCTTTTTACTCCTTATACCTTATGCCTTCTGATCTGAGTCATCATATTCTTTCTACGGGGATTAAGAACTAGGCTATCTCTTCTTTCTATCAGGATCACGTGTTACTAATCCGTAGACTTATAAGATTGTTGGACTTAAGCCTCGTTCAGTTTCTACTACTTCCGTATGTTAATTGTTGATCTCGAAACCTTGATATTGTGCTTCTGAGTGGTTATGCCACCATTTTTGTGAATGTCTCAAATCTTTCTGAGCATTTACAGCCGTTATGCTGTCCGAGTCATCCCAGGTTTCTAAGTAGTCTGATGCAATTGCAAATCCTTTCTTCCCGTTTCAATGTACCCATGGGCCAGATTAATCACACTAATTGTTGAGTTGAGGTATTCTATTGCCTTGACTTTTATGTTGGAGTTACTATTATGACCCTAGGTATTTAGGGAGTCACCTAGTAATCTAGCAACGTTTTGTGTTCCCAGTGTGAGATTCTGGCCTTTATTCTCGAAAGCATTCCGTGATGCTACTTAGTAATAGGTATTCTGTTCCTGGGTTCTTGAACCCGAGATTCACTCTACCTACTTCATGTTGATAGTAATTGCTAGCGCCTTTAGGATATTAGTAACCTTTGTGATAGTCCTTGAAGTCCGTGGTATCTTCTTCTTCCAAATACCATGAACTACTTATGGCAGAAGTTCCTCGTTGAACTGAAATATCACAACAGGATTATTCTTGAGGAGTTCTCCATTCATAAATCGTGACTCTGCCAGTTCTACCTTTCTGCATGGGTTATCCGGAAGAAATATGTTGAACTTGGTTCGACATACTAATCTATGCATCCACAACTCAGAAAATTATATGTTCCTTTGAGTTGTTCTCTTTAGTTGCATTCTGACCCTCGTCTATCAATTGATAGTCAAGAGTATGCGTGCGTTCGTTTATCGATGCCTATTACTCTTGTGGTCCGTCAAGCCATTCTATCGCAGAATGACTAGGAGAAACAAACTCTAGTACCTCTTCCATATCTAGGATTGGGTCAAAGCAATTGTGCTCCGCAGATCAAAATGCCAGCCCAGCTTTTGGTTCTGTTCTACCTTGGAGTATTACCCTCTTTATGTCAGAATTGTCATGAGAACTGCACCAACTCTCATGAATTTTGACGTAGTGATACTTCTCACGATCATTACTCATTCCTCGGTTCCGTGTGGTTATAACCGGAATGTCGACAAGTGAATCGTGATGTGTGAAATCAATACGCCTAGCAACCTCGTTGCTGGGTAGTTAAAGGACAATAATTTCATTCTTAGCGTGTTGGTTTTGAATCATCATTCTAAGGTTGATCATGCTACCTAGTCCATTCTCCTGGTTCACTCCTCGATCGATGAGTTAGGATTATTTCAAATCCTTGCTCTATTGATCATATCGTCTTGCCCTGAAAAGCAAGATTGTTCTCGAGCTTAGTAACATACCGGTGGTTCGTGATTTTCTGAATATCTTCTCAGAAGTATTACCAGGTTGTCACCTGACCGCTATGTTGAGTTCGTGATCAAGTTGGTTTATTCCTGTAAACCACCCCTTCTCCAAGAATCCGTGTTGGATACCCTGAGCTAGTTGGATAAGCTAAACAACAACTTGGAGAGTTGGAAGATAAAAGCTTGTCCGACTTAGTTCGTGTTAAGGGATATCTTTTTGTGTGTGTGTGTGTTGAAGAAAGATGATATCTTCATCAATTGGTCCTTGTGAACAATTGTTGGATCTATTATCTTACCCAAACCTTTGATTGAGTATGGGCTATCATCCAATCAGACCAGAACCAACGATATTCGTAATGTTGTCTTACTCGTGGTTGATCCCTCGAGCATACACCATTATATCTTTTGGGTCTGACCAATGCTATCACTTGTTCACTTAACTATGGAATTCCTTTTAAAAGGAAACCCAGATGAATTGTTGTTGTGCCATTAACAACATCCTTGTCTTCTTCATAATTTTGCTGAACATTAAGCTAGTGTTGGAAACTTTTGAAAGCATTTGTTCATGCTAGCTCATGAAGCATATGTTCGGATGTAAGAAGTGACTTCCTCTAGTTCATGTGCATTTGATGCAAGTTGCCGCCGTGGACTCGAGAAAGTCAATGTTGCTTCCTCTGGAATCATCGCAAGTCAGTCATGCACACGTGCGAAGTATTCTGTGGTCTGGAGACTTGCAACCTTCATTCCATATGTGTATCCTAGCACACCAAGCCACTGACTGATTTGTTCAAGGAGAAGGAGTATCTTCATAAGAGCTAATCCGGACTTATGAAAGAACTTCGATATCCTCGCTGATGGTTCCCAACCAGAACTCGGTAGTGTTTTATTGTAAGACTACCATGTGGGCATGCTTGTCTGGGACAACGTGTTCACATGTTTGTAGCAGAACCAGCTCATGTTTTGGAGCTTGCTATCGTAGTTCATCTTCCGAGAATCCCGCAACGTCATCTCGTCGATTTGTGTTGCAAACTTTCATTTTTCTTCCTAGACTCGATGGGTCTGGAATATTCTGACACCAACCAGATCTGAATCTCAGGCAGATATGATGGTTGGAACATTTCCCCAAGAACTATAATATTGGTTCCTCGATAACTGGTAAAGTGGATGTCGTGGCCAGCACCACCCAGCCGAAAGACCTATTATTGTAGTATCTTGATTGAAGAAGTTGGCCACCTCCCCATAAGGATTTCGTAGGATTTACCTCCGTAACTGTTCCTTATGGATTCTATTGCTCCCGAAGTCCGACCTTTTACTTGATGTTCTAGTTATCAAACCATATCTATGAATGGGATACACTAGCACATCAAGGAGAACATTAGAAGCGGAGTGCTAAATGTCTCTCGGTCGATCATCCAGATTTTATTTCCTTGGCCTCGCTAGGGTGAAATCTGAGAAGTGTTATCTTCCTTTGCATCTGCATCATCCATCATCATTCATCATGGTAGCAAGTTGTGTTGCCAGGATCCTTGACACGGATGTTGGTAAAACCTTGATGAATATGGAAATGCTCAAGTTCTTGAGAGCACGCCAAGCGCTAGGTGTTATCATCGCGCTAACTGGGATTCCTCTCAGTTTCCTCGGCAATGCTATGACCTTTTCAACCAGTGAATTCACTCTCTATTGTTGGGTTCTTCCCCAGTTACCAGAATCATTCCCAGCATTTGCATTTTGTTCCCAGCTTGCACCGCCAATGTGCCATTCTACCATGGGTCTCTTCCGTTTCCGGTGGTAAGCAAATTCATCCATTACGTTGTCTTCAACAAGGTAATCCACATCATCCAAGTCCGAGTATGCCATTCTACCGACCCCCCTCCAAACGATCGGTCGAGAATTGCCTTAGGTTGGTTTAAAGAGTCTCAATGATCTCTGAATCAAAGGTTATTCTTTTTGCCACTTAAGGGGATATTTCTATGAGTCACCTTCCCTAAGGTGCATCGTTATGGTATTATGGAAACTCAACTCTTCGCTATGTTGACAACCGTTCACCACCCTCTTAAGCGTGAAATTTTGTCTACCTAGTGAACCCTCGTCATCTGTTCCACTCCATCCCTCTAGAGGTGTGCTTCGTCTCTCAGCTCGAGAGATGTTGTTATGTCTCATTCCGTGGGTTAATCCTGAGTTGTTCGACCTTCGAGAGGAACAATTCTTTTAGGGTCTTTACTTTCCTCTCGTTGTCATGTTAGCTGGAGTTCTCAGAGCAAGACTTCGAGACAATGATGGTGGACGAATCAATGTCCATTTGAAGTGCAACTGGATCGTGAAGATTATACTAGTCTGCGTTACCCCTTCACCTTACCCTACGCTTGAATCTCGAGACGAGATTCTTGTTTAGTGGGGGTGAGTTGTCACATCCCTAGCTTCTGGTAATGCACTAGGCTAGACCTCATGTGAGCATCATGTTTTATTTCAAATGAAATTTGAATTGAGGAATTTTCAAAGCCTCAGAAACCTTCTAAAAATGATCAACATTAAAATCTCCTCAAAGAAGTCCAAAAAAATGTTCCTCTTAGTCTCTGAAAATATTGCAAAGAGGTAAAACTCAAAACAATATTTGTGGTATCTCAGAGTTAATTATTTTGGGCCATTTGAATTAATCCAATAACTATTTGCTTTGGATTTATATTTAATATATATTAAATATGACTCCAAATAATTCTGGAAGTTGTGAGTGGCTTTGTATATATTTTAGCAAGCCACATAAAACCCTACAGAATTTATTAAAATGATTTAGTGTCTAAAACTAAATCAAAACAAACTACAGAAAATAAAAAAAACAGAAATAAAAGACAGAGGAGAGAAATCTCACCTGGACTTACCTCTGCAGCCCACCAGGCCCACCTGGCCAGCCCAGCCCATCTCCACCCCCCCTGTCGTCTTCCTCCCTGCCAGGAGGACAGACACCGCGACGCCGCCGCGCGCGCCACCTCCTGCTTCCCCTGGCCACCTCCTGCTTCCTCCCCGAGCCCTCTAGCGACGCCACGGAGTCGTCCCCGACCGCTATCCCTCTCTCTGCTCGCTCTGGCTCTCTCCCTCTCTCGATTTGGAGCACCACCGAGAGCCACCGGAGGGCGCCGCCGTCGCATCCATAGCCACCGGCCACCCCTCGCCCTTCCGATGAGCTCAGGAGCTCCGTCCCGACCCCATGGAGCTGCACACTGACGCACGCGACCAGAGGAGGCCCCAGTCGACCGGAGCATCGTCGTCTTCATCGCCACGGCCGGCGATCGCCGCCGTTCGATTCACCGCCGACAGGACGTCCCCGAGCCCACTTAGCGTCTCGTCCGACTCCCCGTGAGCTCCTCTTCTCTTCCCCTCACTCCGCGCACTTGATTTCGTCCCCTAGCTCCATCTTCCACCACGGCCGAAGCTCGCCGCCGCCGTGCCTCGTCGCCGTCGTGGCCAGAGCCACTGTGGCTCGAAGCCGGGCACACCACCGTGCTCCACACCTCACCAGGAGCACGTAGCACGCACCAACGCCTCCCCTAGCGCCCTGCATCGCCTAACCCGTCGTTGGCCGAACTCCGGCCGCCGCCTCCCTCGCCGCTGCCGACGCCACAGCCAACCCCAACTCCTCTGGCTTGCTCCATTGGATGCGCACGAGCTCGAGCTCCCTGTAGAACCCCTCCGCGCGTCGAATGGGCGCCGGAGCAGCCATTCCGGCGAGCCACCGCCGCGTCTGGTCGTTGCCGGCGGTTAGACGCCGGTGGATTAGCCGGGTTGACCAGGGATTTGACCCCCCTGGGTCACTGACGTGTGGGCCCGTCCCCTGCTAACCTTTGGTTAAGTTAATAACTAAGTTTAATTAAGCCACTGACTCACTGACATGCGGGCCCGGGCCGACTAATTAAACTAGGTTAGGTTTAAGTTATATTAGGATTAGCCGTAGTCACTGACCAGTGGGCCCCACTGGTCAGGTTTGACCCGAGCCAGCCCAGTTGACCCTGCTGACGTCACTGTGACGTGGTGCTGACGCCATAATCATTTCTGGATTTAATATTATTCAGGAAATTCCAGAAAATGCCCTAAAACTTCTAAAAATCATAGAAAATTAACCGTAACTCCAAATTAAATAATTATATATGAAAAATTATCAGAAAAATTCAAGGAATCCATCTGTACCACTTTCATGCATGTTAGAACAACTTATAGCTGCTGTTTAGCACAAATCAATTAAATGGCATTTGAATAATCACATATGGAGTTTGAATTTGAATCTTGTATTCAAACCAACTTCATTTAATCTGTTGCTAGTTGCATTAGCCCAAAACACATTCATTTTGCCATGTCATGATCATGCATCATATTGTGCATTGCATTGATTGTGTTCCCTTCTGTGTTGCCGGTATTTGTCCCCTCTCGATAGACGTGATACCGATGATGTGATCGTTGACACTGATGAAGACTCAATGTTATCTTCAGAAGTGCCAGGCAAGCAAAACCCCCTTGTTCATTCCGATACAATCCCACTCTCTCGCTCCTGCTCTCTTTTACTGCATTAGGACAACACGATTCATCTGTTACTTGCTGCGGTAGTTGAACCCCTTTATCCTTTGCATGACCTGTCATTGCCACAGTAAATAGATGAAACCCACTAGCATGAGTAGGAGTTGTTTGAGCCCTGTTGTGCCTACTCATTCATGTTTGTTTGTCATGCCTGCTACTGCTTAGAGTTGAGTCAGGTCTGATTCATCGGGGATGAATCAGAGGTGTGTGAACATGTCCTACTGTGTGTGAGCTAAGTGTGTGAATACGTTTTGGTAAAGGTAGCGGTGAGAGGCCATGTAGGAGTACATGGTGGGTTGTCTCATTGCAGCCGTCCTCAGGAACTGAGTTCTGTGTTTGTGATCCATGATTCAGCTACTACCATACATTGGGCCCTGAAATATGACCCCGCTCGACTTCTTATTCACCCTAGTCCTCTGTCCAGGAGTTGCAAGTAGTTTCTGGTGTTTGTAGCTTACTGGAGGCCGTGGACAGCGCTGACCGTAGGGGTGGGCTGTGATGCGGTAGGTACGTGGCACGGTGTACCGGATGCCCGTTTGGTATCTCGGGAACCCTGTTCACATCGTTTGGGGCTGTGAGCGAAACTCCGGCCGGATCTCCTCATGGATGGAACCCGAATAGGCGATAAACCTGGACTAGAGACTTGAGTGTTTAGGTAGGTCGTGGTCTACACCCACGTCGGCTTTCGCTTGAAGTCTGCCGAGCACATGTCGTGTGCAGACGCTAAGTGGTGGAAACATGTATGAAGAAGTACACCCCTGCAGGGTTAACATCATCTATTCGAATAGCCGTGTCCGCGGTAAAGGACTTCTGGGTTGCTTATATCAGTTCATAGACAAGTGAAAGTGGATACTCTAAAATACGCAAGATAAGCGTGAGTGCTATGGATGGCGTTCTCGTAGGGAGACGGGAGCGGATCCATAGTGGTGTATTGATATGGTGAATATGTGGACTCGTGTGCGCCACCTCAAAAGAGTCGCTTGCAGTCGTAGTTTAGGATAGCCACCGAGTCAAAGCTGGCTTGCTGCAGTTAAACCCCACCATCCCCTTGTTGAAAATGATGCATATGTAGTTAGTTCTGATGTAAGTCTTGCTGGGTACATTTGTACTCACGTTTGCCTATTTTATGTTTTTGCAGAGAGACTTCAGTCTCACTAGTAGTTCCACGTGGACTTCGACGTTTAGCTTGTTACCTCAGCTACGATCTTGTGCCCTCGGCAGGATTGGTAGATAGTCAGGCTTCTCAGCCTTTTTCATTTATAGATGTCTGTACTCAGACATGATAGCTTCCGCTTGTGCTTTGATTTGTATGCTCTGAATGTTGGGTCATGAGACCCCTGTTTGTAATATCTCGCTCCTCGGAGCCTATTGAATAAATTACTTGAGTCGTAGAGTCATGTTGTGATGCCATGTTGTATTTGCACATATCGAGCATATTGTGTGTATGTTATTGAAATGCTTGGTATGTGTGGGATCTGACCATCTAGTTGTTTATCTTTAGTAGCCTCTCTTACCGGGAAATGTCTCCTAGTGTTTCCACCGAGCCATGGTAGCTTGCTACTGCTCCGGAACACTTAGGCTGGCCGGCATGTGTCCTTCTTCGTTCCTGTGTCTGTCCCTTCGGGGAAATGTCACGCGATGAATACCGGAGTCCTGTTAGCCCGCTACAGCCCGGTTCACCGGAGTCCTGCTAGCCCAGTGCTACAGCCTGGATTCACTCGCTGATGACCGACACGTTCGATGCTGGGTCATGGATGCCTGTCCCTGTAAGTCTGTGCCACTTTGGGTTTACGACTAGCCATGTCAGCCCGGGCTCCTTATCATATGGATGCTAGCGACACTGTCATATACGTGTGCCAAAAGGCGCAAACGGTCCCGGGCAAAGGTAAGGCGACACCCGTGGGAATACCGTGCGTGAGGCCGCAAAGTGATATGAGGTGTTACATGCTAGATCGATGTGGCATTGAGTCAGGGTCCTGACACCTTCGCACGCAAGGAAGTGCGTCCGGGCAAAAAAAAACGATTCGCCCCCCTGACTGCTGGGACCCAGCAGCTACACCTTCGCAGACAAGGAAGTGCGCCCGGGCGAAAAAAAACGATTCGCCCCCCCTAACTGCTGGGACCCAGCAACTACACCTTCGCACGCAAGGAAGTGCGTCCGGGTAAAAAAAAACGATTCACCCCCTGACTGTTGGGACCCACCAGCTACATCTTCACAGGCAAGGAAGTGCCTGATAGTCGGGACCCACCTGGTCGAAGCGTACGTAGTGTTGTCATCCTAGTCGTGAACGTGTACGTACATACTGGTCAATGTAGAGGCGCGCACGTGTCGTAGTAGAGGCGCGCACGTGTTGTAGTAGAGGCGCGCATGTAGCATGTACACGTATGTACAACGGCCAGGGTGCAAGAAAGAAAATACGGTCACGTATGTGTACATATGGGCGCGGTCTCGAACACCTAGTTGCGCATACCGCAAAACAGAGGAAACAGACCTCCTACGGTCAAAACGGGGGTCCTGTTGATTGGGAGGGGTGTGGCGTACCGCAAAACGGAGGAAACGGACCTCCTACGGTCGAATCGGGGGTCATGTTTATCAGGAGGGGTGTGGCGTACCGCAAAACGGACGAAACGGACCTCCTACGATCGAAACAGGGGTCCTGTTGATCGGGAGGGGTGTGGTGTACTGCAAAACGGATGAAACGGACTTGTGTTGGAGCGCTACCGTCGAAACGGGGGGGGGGGGAGGGGTGTGGCGTACCACAAAACGGGACTCCACGGGATACTGTTCATCTCCACTGTCGACCTCCTCCAGCCTCCACGGGCTACCGTCGACCTCCTCTAGCCTCCACGAGCTCCTGTTCATCTAGCCTCCACCGCGTGCTACTCCACCGGCTACTGTTCAACCACCCCTCCACGGGCACCCCTCCATCGTCTACTGTTCATCCAACCCTCCACACCACGGGGTCCTGTTCAACCACCCCTCCACGGCCACCCCTCCACCGTCTACTGTTCATCCATCCCTCCGCACCACGGGTTCCTGTTCATCCAGAGGCAACGCCACCGCTCACTGTTCATCCAAACCCCCCTGCAATACTCACTGTTCATCCCAGAGGCAGCATCGATCGGCTTCAGTTAGCAGCAGTAGCGAAGGAATCGCTCCATCGGGTTTAGTTAATAGCCATCGATCGATCACTCGGGTTCAGTAACGCGTAGCCTGCAGTGCAATCGCTCGGGTTCAGTTAGAGCCCAACGCCTCGCTCGGCTTTAGTTAGAGCCAACGCCTTGCACACACACGCGCGTACGTACGAGAGAAACGCGCATCGCTCGGCCCCCGACCTCCCACCGTAACTGGCAACTCCCCGAAAATTTCCTCCCCCTCGCTTCTACCACAGTTTTTTCCGTCATGGACGGCCCAAATAATGTCATGCAGCTGCGTCTCCGGCCCGCCCAGGACGAAAAGCCCATTTTCTGTCATGATTTTTTGTCATAGAAGTAGGAGCCCACCACATCTATGATGATACCGGGTTTTGTCACAATTATCGTCATAGAAGTGTCATATGTATGACAGAATTTTTTTTCGTTCGGCCCAAAATGTCAAGGATGTGTCTTTTTTTTGTAGTGTTATATGCTGAAGACTACTGAATTCAAGTGGGACTTATTGATAATAATTAAACGCAACTCTGAAGATTAGGGTTCCGACGATGGTAAGGAGTCAGGTATAACACCTAAGTTTGATTGTGTTAAATCTTTTATGGATACCGATGCTTTTCGTGGATTTAGCGCTAAATATGGACTTGACTCTGAGATAGTAGCTTCTTTTTGTGAATCTTTTGTTGCTCACATTGATCTCCCCAAGGAGAAGTGGTTTAAATATAATCCTCCCATTGAAGTAAAAGTAGTTGCACCTATTACAGTTGATGAAAAGACTATTACTTATAATGATCCTATTGTTCCTACTACTTATGTTGAGAAACCACCTTTTCCTGTTAGAATGAAGGATAATGCTAAAGCTTCAACTGTTGTTCGTAAAAGTAATACTAGAACTTATACACCTCCTGAGCAAATTAAAGTTGAACCTAGTATTGCTATGGTTAAAGATCTCTTGGATGATGATATAGATGGGCATGTTATTTATTTCTGTGATGAAGCTGCTAATATTGCTAGACCTGATGCTAAGATACATAGACCTGTCGTAGGCATGCCTGTTATTTCTGTTAAAATAGGAGATCATTGTTATCATGGCTTATTTTATATGGGTGCTAGTGCTAGTGCAATACATTTTTCCTTATATAATGAAATCATGCATGATATTGCACCTACTAAGATATAAGAAATAGATGTTACAATTAAGCTTGCCGATAGAGATACCATTTCACCAGTTGGGATTGCTAGAGATGTTGAAGTCTTGTGTGGGAAAGTTAAATACCCTGCTGATTTTCTTGTTCTAGGTTCCCCACAAGATGACTTTTGTCCCATTATATTTGGTAGACCCTTCTTGAATACTGTTAATTCTAAGATAGATTGCGAAAAGGATGTTGTCACGATTGGCTTGGATGATATGACTCATGAGTTTAATTTTGCTAAATTTTGTAGACAACCCCGTGATAAAGAATTACCCAGTAAAGATGAAATAATTAGTCTTGCTTCTATTGTCGTACCTCCTACTGATCCGTTAGAACAATATTTGCTAGACCATGAAAATGATATGTTTATGAATGAAAGAATGGAAATAAATGAAGTATTCCTTCAACAGGTGCCTATCTTGAAGCACAACCTACCCGTTGAAATTCCAGGGGATCCCCCTCCACCCAAGGGTGATCCCGTGTTTGAACTAAAACCATTACCTGATAATCTTAAGTATGCTTACATTGATGAAAAGAAAATATATCCTGTTATTATTAGTGCTAACCTTTCAGAGCAAGAAGAGGAAAGATTATTGAAAACTCTGAAGAAGCATCGAGCTGCTATTGGATATACTCTGGATGATCTCAAGGGCATTAGTCCCACGCTATGCCAACACAAAATTAATTTGGAGGAAGATGCCAAACCATTTAGAGATCCTCAATGACGATTGAATCCTAAGATGAAAGAAGTGGTAAGGAAGGAGATACCATAGCTTCTTGAGGCAGGTATAATTTATCCCGTTGCTGATAGTGATTGGGTAAGCCCTGTCCATTGTGTTCCTAAAAAGGGAGGTATTACTCTCGTTCCTAATGATAAAGATGAATTGATCCCGCAAAGAATTATTACAGGTTATAGGATGGTAATGGATTTCCGTAAATTAAATAAAGCTACTAAGAAAGATTATTACCCTTTACATTTTATTGATCAAATGCTAGAAAGACTATCCAAACACACACATTTATGCTTTCTAGATGGTTATTCTGGTTTCTCTCAAATACCTGTGTTAGTGAATGATCAATCAAAAACTACTTTTACTTGCCCTTTCAATACTTTTGCTTATAGACGTATGCCTTTTGGTTTATGTAATGCACCTGCTACCTTTTAAAAATGCATGATGGCTATATTCTCTGACTTTTATGAAAAGAATTGTGAGGTATTCATGGATGATTTCTCCGTTTATGGGTCCTCTTTTGATTATTGCTTGAGCAACCTTGATCGAGTTTTGCAGAGATGTGAAGACACTAGTCTCATGTTGAATTGAGAAAAGTTCCACTTTATGGTTAATGAAGGCATTGTCTTGTGGCATAAAATTTCTGAAAGAGGAATTGAAGTTGATAAAGCTAAAGTTGATGCTATCGAAAAGATGGCATGTACCAAGGACATTAAAGGTATAAGAAGTTTCCTTGGTCATACCGGTTTTTATGGGAGGTTCATTAAGGACTTTTCTAAAATCTCTAGGACTCTGACTAATTTATTACAAAAAGATATTCCTTTTGTCTTTGATGATGATTGTGTAGAAGCATTTGAAGTACTTAAGAAAGCTTTGATCACTACACCTATTGTTCAGCCACCTGATTGGAATTTACTCTTTGAAATTATGTGTGATGCTAGTGATTCTGCTGTGGGTGTTGTTATAGGGCAGAGAGTCCATAAGAAATTAAATGTTATTCAATATGCTAGCAAGACTCTTGATACTGCCGAGAGAAATTATGCTACTACTGAAAAAGAATTCTTAGCTGTTGTATTTGCTTGTGATAAGTTCAGACTTTACATTGTTGATTCTAAAGTTACTATTCACACTGATCATGCTGCTATTAAATATCTTATGGAAAAGAAAGATGCTAAGTCTAGACTTATTAGATGGGTTCTCTTACTCCAAGAATTTGATTTGCATATTACTGATAGAAAGGGAGCTGAGAACCCCGTTGCAGACAACTTGTCTAGGTTAGAGAATGTTCTTGATGACCCACTACCTATTGATGATAGTTTTCCTGATGAACAACTAGAGGTCATTAATGCTTCTCGTACGGCTCCTTGGTATGCTGATTATGCTAATTACATTGTTGCTAAATTTATACCACCTAGTTTCACATACCAGCAAAAGAAAAAGTTCTTTTATGATTTAAGACATTACTTCTGGGATGACCCACACCTTTATAAAGGAGTAGATGGTGTTATTAGACATTGTGTACCTGAGCATGAACATGAATATATCCTACGCAAGTGTCACTCCGAACCATATGGAGGACACCACGCTGGAGACAGAACTGCACATAAGGTATTCAATCCGGTTTTTATTGGCCTACTCTCTTCAAAGATGCCCGTAAGTTTGTCTTGTCTTGCGATGAATGTCAAAGAATTGGTAATATTAGTAGACGTCAAGAAATGCCTATGAACTATTCTCTTGTTATTGAACCATTTGATGTTTGGGGCTTTGATTATATGGGACCTTTTCCTGCCTCTAATGGTTATACACATATTTTAGTTGCTGTTGATTACGTTACTAAGTGGGTAGAAGCTATTCCAACTAGTAGTGCTGATCATAACACTTCTATTAAAATGCTTAAAGAAGTTACTTTTTCGAGGTTTGGAGTCCCTAGATATCTCATGACTTATGGTGGTTCACATTTTATTCATGGTGCTTTCTGTAAAATGCTTGCTAAGTATGATATTAATCATAGAATTGCATCTCCTTATCACCCACAGTCTAGTGGTCAAGTAGAGTTGAGCAATAGAGAGCTCAAATTAATTTTGCAAAAGACTGTGAATATATCTAGAAAGAATTGGACCAAGAAACTTGATGATGCGTTATGGGCCTATAGAAATGCATATAAAAATCCTATGGGTATGTCTCCGTATAAGATGGTTTATGGAAAAGCATGTCATTTACCTCTTGAACTTGAACATAAAGCATACTAGGCTATTAAAGAGCTCAACTATGACTTCAAACTTGCCGGTGAGAAGAGGTTATTTGACATTAGCTCACTCGATGAATGGAGAACCCAAGCATATGAGAATGCGAAGCTGTTTAAAGAAAAAGTTAAAAGATGGCATGACAAAAGGATACAAAAGCGAGAATTTAATGTAGGTGATTATGTGTTACTATTCAACTCTCGTTTAAGATTTTTTGCAGGAAAACTTCTCTCTAAGTGGGAAGGTCCTTGCGTTATCGAGGAGGTCTATCGTTCTGGTGCCATAAAAATCAACAACTTCGAAGGCACAAGTCTAAGGGTGGTGAACGGTCAAAGAATCAAACATTATATCTCAGGTAACCCTATTAATGTTGAAACTAATATTATTGAAACCGTAACCCCGGAAGAATATATAAGGGACACTTTCCAGAGCGTTCCAGACTCCGAAAAGGAATAGGTATGTGGTACGGTAAGTAAACCAACTCCAAAACAATTCTAATGGCAATTTTTATCCATTTTGGAATATTTAAGAATTTTGGGAAGAAAGAAGTAGTCCGAGAGGGACACGAGGCCTCCACGAGGGTGGAGGGCGCGCCCCCTACCGGGCGTGCCCCCCTGTCTCATGGACACCTCGTGTGTCTCCCGGACTCCGTTTTCTTGCACATTACGTATTTTGGTCGGTAAAAATTCATTATATAATCTCCCGAAAGTTTTGACCACCGTATCACGCAAAAATCTTCTGTCTTTGTTTCAAGCTATTTTTCTGACAGATCTAGAGCACCATGACGTCTCCAAGCGCTCCCAAGGACAAGTTTTTTGATAGGTTTATCAACCCCTATCTCACAGAGGTGCTACAACACCCTCAAACCATTGAGATGCATGATGGGGTGCTGCACATCCGCGATGTGGAGGGACCAAGGCGTACCAGAAGCGTGGAGACAAAGCTCGAGGCAATGGAGCAACAAGTTTTCAAGTGTCAAGGGATGGTGGATCGTGGACTCAACGCCAACCAGATGATGATCACGGAGTTTACTAACAACCATAAGCTGGATGCCAAGATCATGGGGGAGACCATCTTCAAGCTTCAAGAGAAAATCGAGCACCTCCAAGCGCAGATCTATGACCTGCAAAACCAAAACTATGAGTATGAATATAGATTCAAAAGGATGAGTTTGGCTGTAGATTTGAGGATCCCGGAGACTCGATCATCCTTTTATGATGGTGAACCAATGCCTTGGAATATGGATGACAAGCCTACATCATCGACAACTCCTACTTCACCACCTCCAAAGACATAATCACATGGGTATGGGCACTCCCCTTGGCAACTGCCAAGCTTGGGGGAGGTGCCCCGGTATCGTATCACCATCACACTCCTATCTTTACCGTTTTACTTAGTTCGATTTCTTTAGTAATATCTTGATCTAGTAGTTTGAAGTCTTGGTATGAATTAGTTTTGAGTTTTGCTTTGTGATCTCTATGTAATCGAGTTCGTGAGTTATCTATAATAAAGATTAGTGTTGAGTCAAAGGGCTTTGCTATCTTGCTATGATCTTGAGAAAGAAGAGAAAGAATAAAAAGAATAGAGAGTTCATATTAATCTTGTGGATAGTGATGACTTCACACATAGAAAGTACGAGGCTTAAAAGTTGTTGAGAGTTGACAAACATAGTTTTAGTCATTGTTGCAATTAATAGGAAGTAATAAGGAAAGAGGTTTTCACATATAAATACACTATCTTGGACATCTTTTATGATTGTGAGCACTCATTAATGTATGACATGCTAAAGAGTTGATATTGGACAAGGAATACAACATAATGGTTTATGTTTTCTCGCATCTCAGTTAAAGTATATTGTCATGGATCTTCTTAACATGTTGAGCTTGCCATTCCCCCTCATGCTAGCCAAAAATTCCTAGCACCAAGTAGAGATACTACTTGTGCTTCCAAATATCCTTAAACCCAGTTTTTCCATGAGAGTCCACCATATCTACCTATGGATTGAGTAAGATCCTTTAAGTAAGTTGTCATCGGTGCAGGCAATAAAAATTGCTCTCTAAATATGCATGACTTATTAGTACGGAGAAAATAAGCTTTATACGATCTTGTTATGGAAGCAATAAAAGCGACGGACTGTATAATAAAGGTCCATATACAAGTGGCAATATAAAGTGATGTTCTTTCGTATTAAGATTTTGTGTATCCAACCCTAAAAGCGCATGACAACCTTTCTTCCCTCTGCGAAGGGCCTATCTTTTACTTTATGTCTTTTACTTTATGCAAGAGTCAAGGTGATCTTCACCTTTCCCTTTTTCATTTTATCCTTTGGCAAGCACCTCGTGTTGGAAAGATCCTGATACATATATCCAATTGGATGTTCGTTAGCATGAACAATTATTGTTGACATTACCCTTGAGGTAAAACATTGGGAGGCAACATTATAAGCCCCTATCTTTCTTAGTGTCCGATTAAAACTCCATAACCATAAGTATTGCATGAGTGTTAGCAATTGTAGAAGACTATATGATAGTTGAGTATGTGGACTTGCTGAAAAGCTCTATTTTTGACTCTTTGTGATGTTATGATAAATTGCAATTGCTTCAATGACTGAGATTATAGTTTGTTAGTTCCCAATGAAGTTAATGTTCCATACTTGACATTGTGAATAGATTGTTACTTGAGCATAAGAAATCATATGACAAAATCTATATGTGTTGCTGTTATAAGAATGATCATGATGCCCTCATGTCTGTGTTTTATTTTTATCGACACCTCTATCTCTAAACATGTGGACATATTTTTCGATTTCGGCTTTCGCTTGAGGACAAGCGAGGTCTAAGCTTGGGGGAGTTGATACGTCCATTTTGCATCATGCTTTTATATCAATATTTATTGCATTATGGGCTGTTATTACACGTTATGTCACAATACTTATGGCTATTCTCTCTTATTTTACAAGGTTTACCATGAAGAGGGGGAATGCCGGCAGCTCGGATTCTAGCTGGAAAAGGAGAAAATATTGGAAACCTATACTGCACAGCTCCAAAAGTCCCGCAACTCCACGAAAGTTATTTTTGGATTTAATAAGAATTTATGAGCAAAGAAAGTACCTAAGGGGCCCACACCCTGGCCAGGAGGGTGGGGGGCGCCCCCACTGGGCGCGCCCCCCCACTGGGCGCGCCCCTATCTCCTGGGCCCCCTGGTGGCCCTCCGGTGCCCATATTCTGCTATATGAGGTCTTTCGTCCTGGAAAAAATCATAAGAAGCTCACGAGACGAAACTCTGCCGCCATGAGGCGGAACCTTGGTGGAACCAATCTAGGGCTCCGGCGGAGCTGTTCTGCCAAGGAAACTTCCCTCTGGGAGGGGGAAATCATCACCATCATCTTCACCAACGATCCTCTCATCGGGAGGGGGTCAATCTCCATCAACATCTTCACCAGCACCATCTCCTCTCCAAACCCTAGTTCATCTCTTGTATCCAATCTTGTATCAACACCACAAATTGGTACATGTGGGTTGCTAGTAGTGTTGATTACTCCTTGTAGTTGATGCTAATTGGTTTGCTTGGTGGAAGATCATATGTTCAGATCCTTTATGCATATTAATACCCCTCTGATTATGAACATGAATATGCTTTGTGAGTAGTTCCGTTTGTTCCCGAGGACATGGGTGAAGTCTTGCTATTAGTAGTCATGTGAATTTGGTATTCGTATGATATTTTGATGAGATGTATGTTGTCTCTCCTCTAGTGGTGTTATGTGAACGCCGACTACATGTAACTTCACCATTATTTGGGCCTAGAGGAAGGCATTGGGAAGTAATAAGTAGATGATGGGTTGCTAGAGTGACAGAAGCTTAAACCCTAGTTTATGTGTTGCTTCGTAAGGGGCTGATTTGGATCCATATGTTTCATGCTATGGTTAGGTTTACCTTAATACTTCTTTTGTAGTTGAGGATGCTTGCAATAGGGGTTAATCATAAGTGGGATGCTTGTCCAAGTAAGGGAAGTACCCAAGCACCGGTCCACCCACATATCAAATTATCAAAGTACCGAACGCGAATCATATGAGCGTGATGAAACTAGCTTGATGATAATTCCCATGTGTCCTCAGGAGCGCTTTCCTCGTTATAAGAAATTGTCCAGGCTTGTCCTTTGCTACAAAAAGGATTGGCCCCCCTTGCTGCACCTTATTTACTTTTATTGCTTGTTACTCGTTACAATTTATCTTATCACAAAAGTATCTGTTACCTACAATTTCAACGCTTGTAGAGAAAACCTTACTGAAAACCGCTTGTCATTTCCTTCTGCTCCTCGTTAGGTTCGACACACTTACATATCGAGAGGACTATGATAGATCCCCTATACTTGTGGGTCATCACAAAACTCAATGAAAGTATTTAGATGGGATGCGACATCTTCACTAGGAAGGACAGAAAATTGTTCTTTCATAACAAGATTCAACAAAACGTCATTAATTTCTTAAGATTCTGCACTAGTGGCGGGAGCAATCGGAGTGCTAATAAAATCACTATCGTTAGTGTTGGAAAAGTCACACACCTTGGTATTCTCTTGAGTCATCGTGACAAAGCAAACAATCTAGCCCACGAGCAACCAAAAAGCAAACGAAAAGACGAACTGAAGAAGGGCGAATAAAAAGGAAAATCTTTTTGTTTTTTCCTGAAAATTGATTTAGATGTGGGGGAGAGGAAAACGTGAGACAAATGGCGAATACTGTAATGCAAGAGATGAGAGTTTATGATGGGTACTTGGTAGACTTGATGTAGACCTCCCCGGCAACGGTGCCAGAAATTCTTCCTGCTACTTCTTGAGCTTGCATTGGTTTTTCCCTTGAAGAGTAAAGAGTGATGCAACAAAGTAGAGATAAGTATTTCCCTCAGTTAGAGAACCATGGTATCAATCAAGTACGAGGTACATGCAAGTCTCCAATCTATGCACCTGCACAAACAATCAAACACTTGCACCCAATGCGATAAAGGGGTTGTCAATTCCTTCACGGTCAATTGCAATGGTGAGATCTGATAGAGATAGATATAAAAGATTATTAAAACATAACACAAAGTAAAAGTATATAAACTACAACAGGATATTTTTCGGTTTTTTTGGTTTATAGATCTGAAAATATATGATGGAAAATAGACCCGCGGGCCATAGTTTCACTAGAGGCTTCTCTCTTGAAGGAAAATAATACAGTGGGTGGACAAATTACTATCGAGCAATTGATAGAAAAGTGCAAAGCTATGACGATACCCAAGGCAATGATTATGCATATAGGCATCACGTCCATCTCAAGTAGACCGAAACGATTCTGCATCTACTACTATTACTCAATGTTTAGGAAATCATTAATTGGTAGCTGCTCAGTCGACTGTCAAGTAGGGGATTAATAAACTCATCGGCAATTTAATTAGCCAGTTAATCAATTAATCGGACGATTTATCATTTTATCGGCTACTCGATGACCCTACGAGTAGGGATTAATCGGCGACTTAACAGGTGAACTGGACGAATTCTTGAGCAGGGCTATTACTCCACACATCGACCTCTATCCAGTATGCATCTAGAGTATTAAGTTCATAAAGAACGGAGTAATGCCTTAAGTAAAATGCCATGATGTAGAGGGATAAACTCAAGCAATATGATGAAATTAAAACCCCATCCTTTTATCCTTGATGGCAACAATACAATACGTGCCTCGCTACCCCTACTTTGTCATTGGGTGAGGACACCGCAAGACTGAACCCAAAACTAAGCACCTCTCCCATTGCAAGAAATACCAATCTAGTTGGCCAAACCAAACCGATAATTCGAAGAGAAATAAAAAGATATCAAATCATGCATATAAGAATTCAGAGAAGATTCAAATAATAATCATAGATAATCTGATCATAAATCCACAATTCATCGGATCTCGACAAACACACCACAAAAGAATATTACATTAGATAGAACTCCAAGAACATCAAGGAGAACATGGGATTGAAGATCATAGAGAGAGAGAAGAAGCCATCTAACTATTAGCTATGGACCTGTAGGTCTGAGGTAAACTACTCACGCTTCACCGGAAGGGTAATATGGTTGATGTAGATGCCCTCCGTGATCGAATCCCCCTCCGGCAAATTGCCGGAAAAGGCCCCAAGATGGGATCTCACGAGAACAGAAGGTTGCGGCGGCAGAAAAGTATTTTCATGGATGCTTATGATGGTTTGGAAATATTTGGGAATTTATAGGCTGAAGGATTGGGTTAGGAGAGCTCTGAGGGACCCACAAGGCAGGGGGCGCACCCTAGACCCTTGTCGTCGCCTCGGGACTCCTCTGCCTTGGTCTCCAAGTCCAATGTGTGTCTTCTGGTCCAAGAAAAATCATCGTAAAGTTTATTCCGTTTGGACTCCATTTGATATTTCTTTTCTGCGAAATTCGAAAACAAGGAGAAAACAGAAACTGGCACTGGGCTGTGCTTAATAATTTAGTCCCAAAAATTGTTGGGGAACGTAGCATGCAATATCAAAAAATTTCCTACGATCACGCAAGATCTATCTAGGAGATGCATAGCAACGAGAAGGGGAGAGTGTGACCACGCACCCTCGTATACCGAAAGCAGAACTGTTAGTTTAATGCGACTGATGTAGTCAAACGTCTTCTCGACTCAACCGATCAAGTACCAAACGTACGACACCTTTGAGTTCTCCACATGTTCAGGTCAATGACGTCCCTCGAACTCTTGATTCAGCAAAGTGTCAAGGGAGAGTTTCGTCAGCACGATGGCGTGGTGATGGTGATGGTGAAGTGATCCACGCAGGACTTCGCCTAAGCACTACGTGAATATGACCGGAGGCATAAACTATGGAGGGGGGCGTGCACATGGCTAACAAGATTTATTGTGTGTTCTAGGTATATATATATATATATATATATATATATATAGGTGGGAGGGGGAACAACCAATTGGAGGAATCCTACTTGGGGGCCTCCTCCAATTCGGCCTCCCCCTTTCCTTATCTCCAGAGGAGGGAAGGAAATAGGGGAGAGGGGAAAGGAAGGGGGAATCCTATTCCCTCTATTTCCTTTCCTCCTCCCCTTTTCCTTTCTCCACTTAGGTCGGCCCATATGGGGGTGCAACAGCCCCTTAGGGGCTGGTCTGTTCCGCCCTTGGCCCAATAAGGCCCATATCTTTGCCGGGGGGGGGGGGGGGGTGCCCGGAACCCCTTCCGGTGACCCGATACGTACCCGGTACCCCGAGAACACTTCTGGTGTCCGAACACTATCGTCCTATATATGAATCTTTACCTCTCAACCATTTTGAGACTCCTCGTCATGTCTGTGATCTCATCCGGGACTCCGAACAACATTCGGTCACCAAATCACATAACTCATGTAATACAAAATCAATATCGAACGTTAAGCGTGCGGACCCTACGGGTTCGAGAACTATGTAGACATGACCGAGACACCTCTCTGGTCAATAACCAACAACGGAACCTGGATGCTCATATTGGTTCCTACATAATTTATGAAGATCTTTATCGGTCAAATCGTAATGACAACATGCATTATTCCCTTTGTCATCGGTATGTTACTTGCCCGAGATTCGATCGTCGGTATCTTCATACCTAGTTCAATCTCGTTACCGGAAAGCCTCTTTACTTGTTCCATAATGCATCATCCCGCAATTAACTCATTAGTCACATTGCTTGCAAGGCTTATTATGATGTGCATTACCGAGAGGGCCCAGAGATACCTCTCCGTTACTCAGAGTGACAAATTCTAATCTCAATCTATGCCAACCCAACAAACACCTTCGAAGATACCTATAGAGCATCTTTATAATCACCCAGTTATGTTGTGACGTTTGATAGCACACAAGGTATTCCTCTGGTATCAGGGAGTTGCATAATATCATAGTCAAAGGAATATGTATATGACATGAAGAAAGTAATAGCAATAAAACTTAAGAATCATTATGCTAAGCTAATGGATGGGTCTTGTCCATCACATCATTCTCCTAATGATGTGATCTCGTTCATCAAATGACAACTCATGTCTATGGTTAGGAAACTTAACCATCTTTGATTAACGAGCTAGTCTAGTAGAGGCTTTACTAGGGACACTGTGTATTGTCTATGTATCCACACATGTATCAAGTTTCCGGTTAATACAATTCTAGCATGAAGAATAAACATTTATCATGATATAAGGAAATATAAAGTAACAACTTTAGTATTGCCTCTAGGGCATATTTCCTTCAGCCTCCCACTTGCACTAGAGTCAGTAATCTAGTTGACATCGCCATGTGATTTAACACTAATAGTTCATATCTTTATGTGATTAATACCCATAGTTCACATCACCATGTGACCAACACCCAAAGGGTTTACTAGAGTCAATAATCTAGTTCACATGACTATGTGATTAACACCCAAAGAGTACTAAGGTGTGATCATGTTTTGCTTGTGAGAGAAGTTTAGTCAACTAGTGTGCCATATTCAGATCCATATGTATTTTGCAAATTTCTATGTCTACCATGCTCTGCATGGAGCTACTCTAGCTAATTGCTCCCACTTTCAATATGCATCCAGATTGAGACTCTGAGTCATCCGGATGAGGGTCAAAGCTTGCATCGACGTAATTCCTTACGACGAACTCTTTGTCACCTCCATAACCGAGAAACATTTCCTTAGTCCTCTTTACGTACCTAAGGATAATTTTGACCGTTGTCTGGTGATCTACTCATGGATCACTATTATACCCCCTTGCCAAACTCATGGCAAGGTACACAATAGTTCTGGTATACAACATGGCATACTTTATAGAACCTATGGCTGAGGCATAGGGAATGACTTTCATTCTCTCTCTATCTTCTGCCGTGGTCGGGTTTTGAGTCCTACTCAACTTCATACCTTACAACTTAGGCACGAACTCCTTCTTTGACCAATCCATTTTTAACTCTTTCAAAATCTTATCAAGGTATGTACTCATCGAAAGTCTTATCAAGAGTCTTAATCTATCTCTATAGATCTTGACGCCCAATATGTAAGCAGCTTCACCGAGGTCTTTCTTTGAAAAGCTCCTTTCAAACACTCCTTTATGCTTTCCAGAAAATTCTACATCATTTCTGATCAACAATATGTCATTCACATATACTTATTAGAAAAGCTGTAGTGCTCCTACTCACTTTCTTGTAAATACATGCTCCACTGCAAGTCTGTATAAAACTATATGCTTTGATCAACTCATCAAAGCGTGTATTCCAACTCCTGAGATGCTTGCACCAGTTCCATAGATGGATCGCTGGAGCTTGCACACTTTGTTAGCACCTTTAGGATCAACAAAACTTTTGGTTGTTTCATATACAACTCTTCTTTAAGAAATCCATTAAGGAATGCACTTTTGACATCCATTCGCCAGATTTCATAAAATGCGGCAATTGCTAACATGATTCGGACAGACTTAAGCATCGCTACGAGTGTGAAAATCTCATCGTAGTCAACACCTTGAACTTGTCGAAAACATTTTGCGACAATTTGAGCTTTGTAGATAGTAACACTACCATCATCGTCCGTCTTCCTCTTGAAGATCCATTTATTCTCAATGGCTTGCTGATCATCGGGAAGGTCCACCAAAGTCCACACTTTGTTCTCATACATTAATCCTATCTCAGATTTCATGGCCTCAAGCCATTTTGCGGAATCTGGGCTCATCATCGCCTCATAGTTCGTAGGTTCATCATGGTCGAGTAACATGACTTCCAGAACAGGATTATCGTACCACTCTGGTGCGGAACATGCTCTGGTTGACCTATGAGGTTTGGTAGTAACTTGATCCGAAGTTTCATGATCATTATCATTAGCTTCCTCTCTTATTGGTGGAGGCATCACTGAAACGGCTTTGTGTGATGAGCAAATTTCCAATTTGAGAGAAGGTACAATTACCTCATCATGTTCTACTTTCCTCCCACTCACTTCTTTCGAGAGAAACTCCTTCTCTAGAAAGGATCCATTCTTAGCAACAAATATCTTGCCTTCGGATTGGTGATTGAAGGTGTACCCAGTAGTTTCTTTTGGGTATCCTATAAAGACACATTTCTCTGATTTGGGTTCGAGCTTATCAGGCTGAAGCTTTTTCACATAAGCATCGCAACCCCAAACTCTAAGAAACGACAACTTAGGTCTCAAGGGATTTAGATGGTGCCCTATTTAACATGAATCACTACAAAAAAACACTTCCGTGATGATACGTGTTTATCACAGTAGGTCGCGTTTTTTGTCATGCATGTACATCCATGACAATTTTATGACAGAATCAAGATAGTCATACCTATGCTGTCGTAGAAGTGTTTCATGACATTACCAAAATTATCATCACGGAAGTGTCCACTTCCATGACGATAAATCGCGCGTCACAGAAGTGCTTTCGTCAAGGGTGATCGACACGTGGCATCCACCATATCGGAACGCCGTTAAGCTATCGGGTCGGGTTTTGGATCCGACAACCCGTTAACAGCCCCGACCAATGGGAAATTTCCACGTGTAAAATTCTTATTGGCCGGACGAAACACGTGTCAGCTCGTCAGTTGGTCAGATAGGCTCCTATGATATGTCGACACATGCCACAGCCCACCACTGGCCCATTTAGCTTACAAGACTGGCCCGTTTAACTTGGTAAAAAGTTAACGGGCTGGCCCATGAAAAGCCTGTTAACGGTCTCTTCGCAAATAGCCCATTTTACGGCCCGGTAACTCACGACCTGTTAGGCCCTAAAGGAAATCGGCCCAACAACGTCATGTGGGCCTTCGAATATAACACCAGCTCATTTCACTTTTGGACCATGTATGGCCCATGACGTTTTTCGGCCCATATGAGGCCTTCGTATATTTAGGCCCTTTACAGGCCCATGGTGACTAGCCCATAATGAACAGTAATTTTCTTTGTACCCGTTAACGGCCCGTGATTCACATGGGCCGTTTCCAGCCCGTGTTAGCTTTCGGCCTATTGACGGCCCTTACGTTCTTGGGCTCCTTTCCGACCCTTGATTACTTCCGGCCCGTTACTGGCGTGTTCCCCTAATCGGCCAAATTAGCTCCATGGCAAGAGTTGGCCTGTTTCTGGCCTGTTAACTCGTTGCGCCGTTTCCAGCCCGTCCTATATTCTCGCCCATTAACGACCCATTATGCCTGTGACAGAATTAAGCCTTTGCTATCGTCCGGCCTGTTAACGACCCATTACCGTGCTGGGCCGATACCAATTACGCCCGTTTACAGCCCATGTAGACCCATTTATCCGACGGCTCGAGGCCCACCGATTCTACGCCCCTGTTGGAGGCCCGTTTATCGACGGCCCGTAGGAGACCCATGGATCCTACGTCCCATATATGGCCCATGGTTGTTGTGGCCACTAGCAAACCAGGGAAAAAGAAAACTAGGAAATAAATAAGGCTGAAACTAACGCTAGGCTATTAAGGCGATTGCACAGATTACATCCACTCGACATCAAAGATCGCCACCAGTGCAAATATAGGGAACACCCTACACTACACAAAAATGGCTTATTGTTTTCTTCAGCCGATAGCTGCACGTTAAGAATAAATTTTGTATCGCACCAAAACAAATTACAACTATATAACAAAAGGAAGGTTGGCATAAAACTTAACAGTCTAGCAGATAAATGCACCACCAGAAGTTCAGAAGCTCAGTTCATTTGACCTGACTATTACGTTTTCATGTTGTATTGTCCGATGGAGCACCATAACCCTTACCTTCATTTCCCCTAGGCTCCTGAACAACATAGCAAATGTCTGATAGTATGGTTTCAAAACCATGCATATCTTGACGACATCGAACAATGTCTCTCCTTGTTTCACAAAGGGTCTCTGTTAGGGAATGGACTTGTGTATGGAGCGCAGATACAACATTGCTTTGAGCTTGCATATCTTGATCATGCGGCAGTTTGGATGAGATTGCCTTAACAACCAACCCAGTATTACGTAGGAATGTGCTTTTGGCACTGTTAGTGGATAGGTACTGACCCACTGTAGCAAGAGCTGACATTGCAGTTATAGTTGCCTCGCCACCTTCAAAAGGTGGCGGTTCCACCATTTTTTCCATAGCTTGCTGAAAAGTTGATTTTTTACATTAGTAGTACCATAACAGAAGATATTAAGGACGCAGCAAAACCCAAAAAAATAGCTTTGGTATATATACAGAACTTATTCTGGTGAACCAATGTAAAATATTAGTTGTATTTTATTGCAAAGTACATAATAAAACCAGGTTCCAAACATATGACCATGTATCATCACTAATGTATTGTCTATTTCTTCACATTGTATTGAGGGCTAAGGATAAAGAGACGACGTTTATAATACGGTAAGCATAGTATGACATCATTCATATCACAAAACAACTGAGAACAGACAAACAAGCAATTGTAACATTGTGTGGGCAAGTCCAGCACGAAACTAGATTACGGCTCAAGATCAAAGGAACATCACTCCTCTCTTTTAAACCTTGTAAGGTGCAATGATACGCTAAGACAATTGTGTATAAAATTGAAAAGAGTAATAGACATTGGCTGCAAACCATGCAGTTCAAGGCACAAGTCAGAGTAAGTAGTAGTTAAAAGGCATGAGGATTAAGGACTTACAACAACGTCTTTGACTGGTGTAGTCATGCCCTTCTTCTTGCTGGTGTGATAGTCCTTGAAGATTTCCACAACATTTGGTTCAGGTACTTTTTGGTCCTTGCGGGCTTTCCTCTGCATTTCGAACAAGTCAATATAGATCTGATAATATGGAACAGCAAAAAGAGTGAAACATCAGCTAATTACAAGACCCTCGCAGTGTGCAATATAGCTACGAGATCCTGTCGTCTGTTGGAATTTCACTTTTGTACGGTCGGCCTTGTTCTTTGAACAGTTCACCTACAAGAAGATATATTTGTGTGGCACATGTGTAAATAGGACTTCAACATGTGATCTGATCACATATATATAATGTACCTGATACTTCGGATCAGACCAGTGTTTAACAAGGCCCCTCCAGTCTTCATCCGATATATTTTCCACTGGAGATGTTTGGGAAAGTTCATTATTATCCTTGCCTTCAAAGTGAGTTTTCCTCAAGTTATACCGATACTGTCGCAGAGTAGACTTGAAAACATGGGTGCAAGCTTGTCTGGTTGCATCATCTTGGCTATCCAACTTGAACCTCATCTGTTGAAAATTATGGGAGTCTCATTATCAGCAACCTAGAAAGTATGGGACAGAGCAAGACGATATTACTAGTTTCCATACATAACCATACTTACAGATACATGGTCGAGGAAGGTATTGAATTGGGCTTCGTCTTTGTCATTCCTATACTAAATCCATGTTGGGAGGATACGTACATGACACCTAACGGTAACCACTGCCTCTGATACTAACTTGGCTGACTCTGTAGCATCACGTGGCCTTTTTAAACCTGCCTCAAAACGGATCTCCATTCTTCCTCCTCTAGATTTAGTTAACCTATCGAGCATTATCCCTGATGTTTGTTTCCTCTTGCACCTAGGTGCTAGTCCAACAACGAACATAGGAAGCGTTAGTGTACATCAAACTGTGAGACTACATATAAAGAAGCATGCAACTGTAACTTGACTCCAGCAACTACCTTCTTGCTGTTGAAGCTCACAAGGTTCATCTGATATTGCCAACTCGTCTTGTGTCAAGAGTGCTTGCGAAGTAGTGTCAGGTGGCAAGGGAGCTTGGGAACGTGCTGCTAGCTCAGTTGACGCACGAGTAACTCGTGCAGCTAGTATTACTATGGTAGGTGTTGCAAGAACTAGGGCTACTCTTCTTGTTTCATGGTAGCTATTTGTTTCTGTTTGGCTTTTTTTGCAGCTCGTGTAGCATGGGATGCCCTGTTTGTAGAATTTTTTGCTGGACTTTGACCTTCTATTGCACCATTAGTACCAGCAGAATCTGCAGGATTCATCCGCTTCTCATTTCCCGCCATTCTGTGTTTCTTCCTCTTTCTCTGTGCCATGTTAAGTCAAGCCGACAAGAAAAATGAATAACAATTTAGTTCTTCAGAAAAAATTGATGCGTGATGCAGACGAACTGAACTTTGATGTTAGACAACCACATGATAGGATGATGTAATATGTATGAAAACAGGACGGAAGAGATAACCAGAACTATGATGTGTAAACTAAGCAGAAGACATTTCACCAAATTAGAAGCAATGCAATGGAAGGTAGACACCATATGAAAGATGCTACAAATATCGCTCTGCCAAGTTAACAGTGTCTCATCATAAATGGTGTTTAAACAACTGTGAAGCAGTACAAGAAATAAATCATATGCAAGATGCAAACAACATCACAATACTATGTTAGAGGTCTCTCGTCATTAGTGCCATTGCATATTCACAACATTGCATATTCACAACTTATGATGTGTAAACTAAGGAGAAGGCATTTCAACAAATTAGAAGCAATGAAAGCTAGACACCATATGAAAGATGCAACGAATATCACTCTACCAAGTTAAACTGTCGAGTCATAAGTGCCATTTCAACAAATTAGTAGTACAAGCTAGAAAAGAATGCGAGACGTAACCTATATCACACTCCGGAGTGAAACGTGTCTTATGATAAGTGATTGTTGCAGGTTACACAACAATAGTAATTTGATGTAAGAACATGGTGTGATAGACAGATATTGTATGTTCTAGAAACAGGAACACGTGTCTTATTCAAGTATATAATGTGTAAAGTAAGCAGATGGAATTCAACAAAATTAGAAGCAATACAAGCTAGACATCACACATAACATGCAACCACATATAACAGTGCCAAGTTAGAGGGAGCACCGGTGATGGTGCACTAGGGGAGACGTGCTCATCATAAACACAACTTTGTTGAGTGTCTATGCATGTGTTGTCTTGGAAATCATCTTGGGGTGTGGAGGAGTAGAAATTGTAGAGGCCCTCCATTCGGAAGGAGCACCTTTATCCACTGCCTTGCTAACTTCCTTCCGCTTTATTAATTTTGAATTGTCAAGTAAAACCGACAAGAAAAAGCAATAAAATTCTCTCTTCAGAACTCATTCATGCATGATACTAACAATCACTACTTTGATGTAAGGTAAACACATGATACCAGGATGGAATATGTACAAAAAACATGACAACATGGTATGTTCACAACTGTTTGTGTAAACTAAGCAGAAACCATTCCAAGAAATAAGAAGCAATGCAAGCTAGACACCACATGAAAGATGCAACCAATATGACTCTGCCAAGTTAAAAGCGTCCCATCATAAATGGAATTTCAACAAATTAGAAGCAGCGCATGCTATAAATCATATGAAAGATGCAACTAATATCGCACTACATATACTAAAGGTGTCTCATCATATTGATTGATGCGGGATACAAAAAAACAATAGTTTTATGTAAGTACATGCTTAATAGACAGATGTACTATGTACTAAATACAGGAAGGCGTGTCACATTAACAAGTATAATGTATAAGCTAAGCAGACTAGCACATGCAGTTTAACCAGATTGGAGGAATTACAATCTAGGCACCATATGCAACATGCAACCACATATCATGCTGCCAAGTTAGAGCAAGCACATGCGATGCTAGTGTAGGGGAAATGATGTAATCAACTACAGAGCTACGTTCACTATCTTCATCTAGCATTGCTGTTTCTTGAGAATCATGTCGGGAGGCTGATGCTGCATTCTTTAAATGAGGAGTAGTCCAGTTGCTTCCCTGCCTCATCATAAGTGATTGATGAGGGATACACAAGAACATTTGTTTGATGTAAGAACATGGTTAATACACAGATGTACTAGTATGTACCAAAAACAGAAAGGCATGTCATATTCAAAGGTATAATGTGTAAGCTAAGCAGATGCAATTTAACCAAATTGGAAGCAATACAAGCTAGACATCCGGCTAGAGTGGTGAGCATGATCATCTAGGACCTGAGATCCTGGTGGGAGGCGGGCTGCTTAGCCACCATCACGGCTTTTTTAGTTGGCTTCTAGGTGATGCCTGTCTTTGCTGGGCTTGTCACTGGCTCGACCAGTACCCTGACTAGCTATTTGTCTTCTGGTGCTCACGGGATGGTGGTTCATGTAAAAAATAGCTTTCCTTATCTTCATAAAGACCGACTTCGGCCTTTCGAATACAAGCTAGACACCATATGGAACATGCAACCACATATGACACCGCGAAGTTAAAGAAAGCACCTGGGATGGTGGTTCATTGCAAGCGAGGTCATCAACTCCAGAGCTACGTTTACCATCTCCATCTGCTGACACTTCACCCTTTATAGCGCTGTAACGTGCCTTGCCAACCCGCATACCAAGCTGGAGCAACTTCTCTCTTTTCTTTTCTGCTTCTCTCGAGGCAGACTCTGAAATACCCTTGCATAAAAACACAATAGTGAGAGTATGGGTGAAGTGTGTGCAGAACTAGTGAACTGTAAAAGTAGCAGATAGCAGGTGGCTGAAATATAAATGACAGGAGACATATGATAGCTCTACACATTCCATGGCAAACAAAATTAGATTCTACTCCATATGATTTTGTAATATATGAGCATAGGAAATGCAGGTACTCCTCGAGCACACCACCACATGTGGTCATATCAAAGATAACAGTCGACTGAAAATAAATAGGTCAGTTGATTTTTTTAATGAACCGTCCGATCTATAAGGAACGAGCAGATGGCCTTCGTCTACCTCCCGCCAGTCACCGTTGACGATCTTTCTCGAACTGCCAGCGACCACCGGCCTAGACCCCTGCCTCCACCGCCCCGCCCTCCCCTCGACCTCACACCACCGCCGTGCTTGGCAGCGCCCCCAGACCATCCCTTTAATCTCAGCCGACCTCCAGATCGGGCGCTAGTAGCTCTAGGCCGCACACGCCCCTAAGATAAACACCAAGGCGCTGCTTCCCCGGTGTAATAGGCGTACTAGCGCCTGTTACGCCGGGGAATGCTTCCGTTAATTGGGAATCAACTGGCTAGAAATTGAAATTCAGGGGGGCGACGGACCTCTAGCTAAGGTGAAATAGTATATGAGGAGAAACCTTGTGCATCACGAGTTACTAGGAACATCTAGTATGAAGAATAAGCGGTCAACTAGTGTCTTTTGTGGGATGAATACCATGCAAGCAGACACGTATGATTTGCACAAATAAGGGAAGAGGAGTACCCTTATCGGTTGCCAGTGTGTTATCTATATGTCGCGCGATCTTCTTGTTTTTTCCGGGGGAACCGATGTTTTGGAGAGCCGTGGATCCTTGGACAAACCCATGGCCAAATTGTTGACTGTGTTGTTGTGGTCGTATATCGGCGGAGGGGAAGCAGATCCGAGGCGGCGAAGGACAGCGTAGCAGGAACAACTCTGGTGCGGTGGACGGTGGCGAAGTTGGAGCGGCAGCGGTGAGGTGCAGGACGTCGTGGTTGAACTGGCTTGGGTACGGATGACTCGGCCTCGGCTTCAACTACTAGCCATGGAGGGCGTTGCGGTTGAGGTTGCGGTGGACGACGACGTTGGGGTATTGGCTCCGGCGTGATGGAGGAGGGCGGCGGTTGATAGGTGGGATGGGGTGGCAGACGGAGGACGCCGGGTTTTGTGACTGGTGGAGAGGTAGTTTTGGCGCCCACGGAGTACGAATGTGGAATCGAACGGGTGGGCGGGGGGGGGGGACCATGTTTCGGTCTGGGATGCGCTTGTTTTTGGCTTTTTTGAACAGAAGATGGGACGCACTTGTTTGAAATTTGGGGAAAGTACAAACTTTGCCCCCTCTTAAATTTCGGACCTACTGTGGGTCAGGGGAAGGATGGTAATCCCAGGTGTCCCAAATAGTGGACGGGAGCGATTTCGGCCGCGCGCATGTGTGCTTAGGCGGCCATTTTGTATGAATGTTTTTCGGAGGCGGTTGTGTGGCGTCTAGATGAAGCTACAAACCTACCCCGGTTTAGACCTTTGGACGTCGGGCCAGTAGGTTTCACGGGTCGGAGTTATTAGAAAAGTAATTTCCTTGTACTACCAAACATTGGTCTCACGCAGTTTCGGGCGAGTAGAGGCTCTTTTGGCACTTCGTTCAAAATTTTGAAACACAAGCATTCACGTTTAGAGTACTCTCGAACTATGAGGATTGACCTAAATAGACAACGTTATATTTGACCTTGTATGTTTGAAAACCTCATTAAATTATCCGCTTCTTTTTGAAATTTTGACACTTGAAAATCCTATAACTATGATTATAATGGAGGAGCTAAATTTGAATCTATTTTGTACATGACTACATATGCTATTGTGTACAAAATCAGAGCAAAGATTGGTGCCTCCATAATTTAGGTATGATTTACAAATGCCATGATATCAAATTCAAATAATTGAATGGACTTCATGTTCAATTCGATTTTTTAAACCACCTTAAGTTGAATTCAAATGTATGCTAGTTTATATGTAGCTATTTATAATGTTCATTGTGTAACTTTCGTATGTATAATGTGCTTTACACAGACACCATGAACTATACTCATGTTTATATTCGATTGCTAAAGCGATGCATTGTCTGGAGTTCAAAATACGAACTATGTGGATCAATTGTTTCGAATAATAACATAGACATGCTCAAATTCGATAGAATCTAGATGTCTGATGGATCAATGACCATTCCTTACACGAATTGCAAATATAATGATCCCATCCTAATATTTGGATATAATTTATATATTTAATCAATGTGTGCAGCAGTCTTTTACGTGTAGTTTCACTCTCCATCGGTGGTCTCTCACACATGCTCACACACTCTCTCCCGAGGTGTCTTTCTCGCACACATGCTCTAGATATAACCCTCCCTCCCTCTCGGAACCATTTACAACTCTTTTCACTAACTGAGGGAGTCCTGGATTAGGGGGTGTCCGGATAGCCTGACTACCATCATCAGCCGAACTATCATCGGCCGGACTATCATCATCGACCAGACTCCAAGACTATGAAGATACAAGATTGAAGACTTCGTCCCGTGTCCGGATGGGACTTTCCTTGGCGTGGAAGGCAAGCTTGGCGATACGGATATGTAGATCTCCTACCATTGTAACCGACTCTATGTAACCCTAGCCCTCTCCGGTGTCTATATAAACCGGATGGCTCTAGTCCGTAGAACAACGACAACAACAACCATTACAATCATACCATAGGCTAGCTTCTAGGGTTTAGCCTCCTTGATCTCGTGGTAGATCCACTCTTGTAAACATCCACAATATCAATATCAATCAAGCAGGACATAGGGTTTTACCTCCATCAAGAGGGCCCGAACCTGGGTAAAACATTGTGTCCCTTATCTCCTGTTACCATCCGCCTAGACGAACAGTTCGGGACCCCCTACCCGAGATCCACCGGTTTTGACACCGACATTGGTGCTTTCATTGAGAGTTCCTCTATGTCGTCACCGATAGGCTCGATGGATTCTTCGATCATCATCAACGATGCAGTCCTGGGTGAGACCTTTCTCCCCGGACAGATCTTCGTATTCGGCGGCTTCGCACTACGGGCCAACTCACTTGGCCATCTGGAGCAGATCGAAAGCTACGCCCCTGGCCGTCAGGTCAGGTTTGGAAGCCTAAACTTCACGGCCGATATCCACGGGGACTTGATCTTCGATGGATCTGAGCCACAGCCGAGCGTGCCGCGCTGTCACGATGGGCACGACCTAACTCTGCCACCGGAGAGCACCTTGGAGGCCGCACACGAATCCGCTCCAACCCATAGTCCGGAGCTGATCGCTCAGATCGAGGACGGATGGCTGGACACCGCCTCGGGAGCTGCAACTTCTACGGTGATGGAGCCGAATACTTACCTTGTCCCGCATAAACCTCATGACTCCGAGGTGCCAGACCCCCTGCCGGACTCCGAACCTCCTGCGCCCCTGCCAGTCGAATCCGACTGGGCGCCGATCATGGAATTCACCGCTGCGGACATCTTTCAGCACTCACCCTTCGGCGATATCTTAAATTCGCTGAAGAATCTCTCACTATCCGGAGAGCCCTGGCCGAACTACGGCCAGGATGGTTGGGACGCGGACGACGAAGAAATTCAGAGCCCACCCACCACCCACTTCGTAGCCACCGTCGACGATCTAACCGACGTACTCGACTACGACTCCGAAGACATCGACGGTATGGACGATGATGCCAGAGACTATCAAGGACCAGCGCCTACAGGACACTGGAAGACCACCTCGTCATACGACATATACATGGTGGACACCCCAAAAGATGGGGACGACGAAGAAGCAACGGAGGCCGATTCCTTAAAGAAGCAGCCCAAGCGCCGACGTCAGCGGCGCCGCTCTAAATCCCGCCACAGCAAGAATGAAGATTCCGGCACAGGAGATAATAACACCCCAGAAAGTGCCGAAGACAATCCCCTCCAGCACGATCCAGTGCAGGAGGAGGAAGAAGCAAGCCCTCACGAGAGGGCGGCAGACGAAGAGGTTGAGGATGATAATTACTTACCTCCCTCCGGAGATGAGGCAAGCCTCGACGACGACGAATTCGTCATGCCTGAGGATCCCGTCGAACAAGAGCGTTTTAGACGTAGGCTAATGGCCACGGCAAACAGCCTAAAGAAAAAGCAGCAACAACTTCAAGCTGATCAAGACCTACTGGCCAACAGATGGACCGAGGTCCTCGCGGCCGAAGAGTATGAACTCAAACGCCCCTCCAAAAATTACCCAAAATGCAAGTTGCTCCCCCGACTAGAGGAGGAAGCATACAAACCTGCATCACCAGCGCACAATACGGCAGACCGACGACCTTGTGGCCGCGACAGAGAGGCCTGCAAGCCCTCCACCAAAACCGTACCCCGGCATCGCTCAAAAAGCATGAAGCCACGGGGGAACGCGCCGGACTTGCGGGATATATTGGAGGACAAGGCAAGACAATCCAGATCTATCTATGGATCACGTGGGCGCCCCAAGACCCACAACGAATACCGTCGCGCCGGATACAACTACTCCGGCCGGGCCGAACACAGCAGACAATGCTCTTTCGAGCTACGTCGCGACATTGCTCAATACAGAGGCGCCACACACCCACTATGCTTCACTGACAAAGTAATGGATCATCAAATCCCTGAAGGGTTTAAACCCGTTAACATCGAATCCTACGATGGCACACAGACCCCGCGGTTTGGATTGAGGATTATCTCCTCCATATACATATGGCCCGCGGCGACGATCTTCACGCCATCAAATATCTCCCGCTCAAGCTTAAAGGACCAGCTCGGCATTGGCTTAACAGCCTGCCCGCAGAGTCAATTGGATGCTGGGAAGACCTGGAAGCCGCATTCCTCGACAACTTCCAGGGCACGTATGTGTGACCACCGGACGCAGATGACCTAAGCCACATAATCCAGCAGCCAGACGAATCGGCCAGGCAATTCTGGACACGGTTCTTAACAAAGAAAAATCAAATTGTCGACTGTCCGGATGCAGAGGCCCTCGCTGCCTTCAAACATAACATCCGCGACGAGTGGCTGGCCCGGCACCTAGGACAGGAAAAGACGAAATCCATGGCAGCCCTCACATCACTCATGACCCGCTTCTGTGCGGGAGAGGATAGCTGGCTAGCTCGCAGCAACAACCTCAGCAAAAATGCTGGCAGTCCGGATACCAAGGACCGCAATGGCAGGTCGCATGAAAACAAAAACAAACACTGCATTAACGGCGACATCAATGAGGATACGGTAGTCAACGCCGGATTCCGAGGCTCCAAGCCCGGTCAACGGAAGAAGCCATTCAAAAGAACCACTCCGGGCCCGTCCCATTTGGACCGAATACTCGACCGCTCCTGTCAAATACATGGAACCCCTGAAAAGCCAGCTAACCACACCAACAGAGATTGTTGGGTATTCAAGCAGGCAAGCAAATTAATCGCCGAAAACAATGACAAGGGGCTGCACAACGATGACGAGGAAGAGACCCGGCCGCCGAACAACAGAGGACAAAAGGGATTCCCCCCTCAAGTTCGGACGGTAAACATGATATACGCAATGCATATTCCCAAGAGGGAGCGGAAGCGTGCACTAAGGGACGTATACGCGATGGAGCCAGTCGCCCCAAAATTCAACCCATGGTCCTCTTGCCCGATCACTTTCGATCGAAGAGACCATCCGACCAGTATCCGCCATGGCGGATTCGCCGCATTGATTTTAGACCCAATCATTGATGGATTTCACCTCACGAGAGTCCTGATGGACGGCGGCAGTAGCCTGAACCTGCTTTATCAGGATACAGTGCGCAAGATGGGCATAGACCCTTCAAGGATTAAACCTACAAAGACAACCTTCAAAGGTGTCATACCAGGTGTCGAGGCCAGTTGTACAGGCTCAGTCACACTGGAAGTGGTCTTTGGATCCCCGGATAATTTCCGAAGCGAGGAGTTAATCTTCGACATAGTCCCGTTCCGCAGTGGCTATCACGCTCTGCTCGGACGAACCGCGTTCGCAAAATTCAACGCGGTGCCGCATTATGCATACCTTAAGCTCAAGATGCCAGGCCCTCGTGGAGTCATCATGGTCAACGGAAACACGGAAAGCTCAATCCAAACGGAGGAACATATAGCGGCTCTCGCAGTAGAATTACAGAGCAGCCTTTTAAGGCAATTTTCGAGTCCGGTCGTTAAATGACCGGACACGGCCAAACGCGCCCGGAGCAACATCAACCAAGACCAACTGGCACGTTCCAAGCATGCGTAGCAATGCGGCCTCAACCCCAGCCCTCGCTCAATTGTAAGACAAACTCTCCGCATACATAATTACGCCCTGGAGATACCATGGGCATAGGGGGAGAGGCACAACCACAACAGACCCAGAGTGTGGTTCGACCACACCAGGGGCTCCCAAGTGTGTCGCGCTTTTTTATCTTTTATTTCTCTCTTTTTTTATACAGAACTCTGTCCGGCGGCGAACCTGCCGAACTCATGATGCAACAGCCAGGGAGGGACAAAGGCCGCGATGAACACTCAGGTGGAGACCTACCCCTGGAGGGAGATGCCTTTAATTCGTTCAGTCCCTTGCTTTCCGCACTATTTGTATCATTCCGCACTTATAGCAGATCTTCTCGAATAAAATGCAGCACTTTTTGCCCATAATTGTATTACCTTATATATATATGTTCATTTACGACATGTTGCATCCGTACATTTTGGTACGGCCAAGTACACCAGGGGCTTATGTTCCCTGCATTATGGTGTGATAAAGTCCGCACACTTTCACAAGTGCGGCACCCCGAACTTATAGCATTATATGAATCGGCTCCGAATCATGTCTTGGGTCAATAGTTGGGTTTTCCCGGCTCCCAAGTTTGGCACCTTACGTTCCGTTCTATCGGCTAAGGTAGCACTGGGAGAACCACTGCGATTGCGCCCCGGTTGAGCTGGGTTAACGCCTCAGTGGAGAAAGCTAAAACTGACTGTCATGATAAGGTGAGAGACTGGTCGCTGTTCGAGAGGTTTTTTCGGGTCCTTAAAGACCTACGCCGCTTTGAGCGAAGTTCCGAATAATGTCCGACAAAGGCGTGGATAGGGCCCCTAATTCGGTCTTCCGAATACTAGGGGCTTCGCCGAAATTTAAAATTATAGAATTCTATGGCTAAGTGAGAGTGTTCAAGCACGACAAGTCTGGTTGCCTTGTTCGTTGTGTTGAGCGCCTCCCTAGATGGACCCAAAAATGGGAACAAGAGTTCTCAAGTTTATCCCGAACACCCCAGCACTCGTGGCATGGGGGCTGAAGCCGACGACTTGCCATCTCTCAGATTTAATAAACGGCCGCACAGAAGGTAATATTTTAAATTAACAAGCATTGCTTAGCGCATATGAACAAAGTTTTCAGCGCACAGGATAACACATTGCGAATTTACTCAATAATTACATCCCTGGGGCACTCATCCGCAATCTTGCGGGCACCCTTCAGGACAGTCTTATAGTACATTTCAGGCGTACGATATTCCTTGCCCGCTGGTGGCGCGTCAGTGATTAGCTTCTCCGCATCCAGCTTGCCCCAATGCGCCTTTGCGCGGGCAAGGGCCTGACGAGCACCTTCAATACAGGCGGAGCGCTTGATAACCTCCACCCAGGGGCACGCATCCATCAACCGTCGCACGAGGCCGAAGTAGCTCCCCGGCATGGCCTCTCCAGGCCACAGCCGGACTATGAGGCCCTTCATGGCCTGCTCGGCCGCCTTGTGGAGCTCGACCAGCTGCTTCAGCTGGTCGCTAGGGGGCACCGGATGGCCGGCCTCAGCATACTGAGACCAGAAGACCTTCTCCGTTGAGCTCCCCTCCTCGGCTCGGTAGAATGCGGCGGCATCAGACACGCTACGAGGCAGATCTGCAAACGCCCCTGGAGAGCTCCGAATTCGGGTAAGTAACACGTAATTTACATTCACATGCTTGGTTTGCATGAAAAATGCCTTACCCGCCGCTATCTTCCTCACCAACTCAATCTCCTGAAGGGACTTATGGGCATCGGCCTTGGCAGTCTTGGCACTTTCGAGAGCCGAGGCAAGATCGGACTCTCGAGTCTTTGAGTCACGCTCCAAACTCTCATGCTTTTCCATGAGAGCCTGGAGCTCTTGCTGAACCATCGCCACCCGCGCCTCCTGCTTTTCTCGCTCTGCCCATTCCGCGGCCGCATTGCGTTTGGCCGCAGACACGGCCTCCTTCAGGGTCGCCACCTCGTTCGTGGCCCCTGCAGTACCCATGTTATCCTTGTTATTTTTTGTTGCAACCTTAATCCTTTTCTGTAAGGTCCAAGTTCAAAGTGGTGTTACTCACCTTCTTTGTCCTGGAGCTGCTTCTTGGCGCGGCCGAGCTCTTGCTCGGACCGCTCGAGCTCCAGCTTCAAAGCACCGACCTCCGCAGTCAGTGCGGCAGAGGTCCGAAGCGCAGCCTGCAACCCATATTGACATAATTTTTTAGCAACCCTGCGTATATCTTTTTTTTCAGATCCTCAGTCTGGCTTTTCTTTCCGAACACCGAACCGAGCATCAGGGGCTATTGTCTATGCGGTATTACATTGCATATTTTTAACTTCTTACCTCAAAGCCTGATAGAAGGCTACTGCAGGCTTCGGTCAGCCCGCTCTTGGCGAGCTGTACCTTCTGAATCATCGCACTCATAATAGTGCGGTGTTCTTCCTCGATGGAAGCGCTCTGGAGCGCCTCCAACAAATTGTCCAGCACCTCCGGTTGGATGGAAGCCGCCGGTGTCACGGTCTCTCCCTTCTTGCGTAGGGGCCGCCGGCCGGACTCCGGAACCACTGTGGGTTCCGATATGGAGTCCGGCGCACAGTCCGGGAGGCCGCCTTGTGGCGCCTCTGGAGCCTCCCCCTGATGGGTCCCTTCTTGGGATCCCGCCTCGGCGTCCTCGATGTCGCGAGGGGTGGAGGCGGTCGGGATGGAGTCTACATCCGACGGAGCCAACGACCCGCTCGATGAAGCGGGGAGATCATCATTGGCCGGACTACAAGCAGCATGCGGCATCAGAATGACACTATGTGACATAGAAAAAGAAATTGTAAATCACTCAGGAATCCAGATACTTACGATCTCGCCGGAGGCCTGGCCCTTGAAGGCCATTCTTCCTCGCCAATGTTGATGTTGGCGGAGCTGTCCGCAGGAATAGTCCTTCCCCTCTTGGACCCTTCGGCCTCCCCTGTTGGGGGAGCCTTCCTCTTCCTCTCTCCCTCCTTTGGGAGAGAGTCCTCTTTCTCCTCCTCGTTCTCGGGGGAGGAGTCCGCCCCAGAGTCGTCGGACACCTGAAAACGGGAACTCTTTCGAGCACCCATGGCCTCCTTCTTGGCCTTCTTCTCCGGCACCACGTGCGGTGCCGGAACCAGCAACCTCGCTAGACGGGCGTCTACTGGGTTTTCTGGCATAGGAGCCGGGCAGATAATCTGCTCCGCCTTCCTCATCCAGTCCTGTCAAAGGAAAAGGGGAAATTAAAACCCGCATAGAGTCAAACTATGAAAAGCAAGTGTCCCGTAAAGGGGTAGAATCACTTACCTCGTCGGCTTGGCGCTGCGAGTGAAATTCGCGGTCTTCAGTCGCGGACGCGGGGGCTTCGGCGCCCTTAAACAGCACCCTCCAGGCGCCTTCGTACATCGTGTCGAAGAGCCCGCTCAGCGCCTGGTGCTGTTCCGGATTGAAATCCCATAGATTGAATGCCCGCTCTTGGCACAGGAGAATCCGGCGGACGAGCATGACTTGGACCACGTTAACCAGCCTGAGCTTCTTCACCAGCTTCTGGATACAGGCTTGGAGTCCCGTCACCTCCTCCGAACTACCCCACAGCAAGCCCTTCTCTTTCCAGGAGGTGAGCTGCGTGGGGATACCAGATCTGAACTCGGGGGTCGCCGCCCACTTAGGGTCGCGCGACTCGGTGATATAGAACCACCCCGATTGCCACCCTTTGACGGATTCCACGAAGGCCCCTTCAAACCAAAGGACATTGGGCATCTTGCCCAACATGGCGCCTCCGCACTCTGCTTGAGTGCCCTTCACTACCTTCGGCTTGACATTGAAGGTCTTGAGCCACAAGCCGAAGTGGGGCTGGATGCAGAGGAAGGCCTCGCACACGACGATAAACGCCGAGATGTTGAGGATGAAGTTCGGCGCCAGATCATGGAAATCCAGGCCGTAGTAGAACATGAGCCCCCGGACAAAGGGGTGAAGTGGAAAACCCAGTCCGCGGAGGAAGTGGGGAAGAAAAATGACCCTCTCATGGGGCCTGGGGGTGGGGATGAGCTGCCCCTCGTCGGGCAGCCGGTGCGCGATGTTGCCGGATAGGTAGCCGGCGCTGCGCAGTCTTTCGATGTGCTCCTCCATAACGGAGGAGGTCATCCACTTGCCTCCCGCTCCGGACATAACTGGGGAAGGTTGATACGAGATGTGCGGGCTTGGGCACTGGAGCTCGAGTGTGCGGAGATGGATAAGCAAAGGAGGAAGAAGGCATAGGTGAAAAGGTGAATCATTATCCCTTATATGGGCGGGCGAAGTCTACGCGTCCCCCACCGGCCTGGTAAAACTCGCTTATCCCCCAAGCGTCACATCAATGGCGCGGTTGGGTTACCCATGTCCGTATTGATGAGAATCTCGGATTAAGGGGGAACACGATCTCTGCTTCGACAAGATGTGCCAAGGAGACCGCTTCGCTAAATGCGCTGAGGTGGTAGAGTAAAAAACGATTCAAGTAATGGCTTGGTAGTGGCGTGACGTCATGCCGCAAAAAATGTCAGCAGATTGAACTTGTGTATATATTATTCTCTCTACGGTGGAATGTGGAATTTATTTTGCAGAGCCAGACTACCATCATCAGCCGAACTATCATCGGCCGGACTATCATCATCAACCGGACTCCAAGACTATGAAGATACAAGATTGAAGACTTCGTCCCGTGTCCGGATGGGACTTTCCTTGGCGTGGAAGGCAAGCTTGGCGATACGGATACGTAGATCTCCTACCATTGTAACCGACTCTATGTAACCCTAGCCCTCTCCGGTGTCTATATAAACCGGATGGCTCTAGTCCGTAGGACACAACGACAACAACAACCATTACAATCATACCATAGGCTAGCTTCTAGGGTTTAGCCTCCTTGATCTCGTGGTAGATCCACTCTTGTAAACATCCACAATATCATATCAATCAAGCAGGACGTAGGGTTTTACCTCCATCAAGAGGGCCCGAACCTGGGTAAAACATCGTGTCCCTTGTCTCCTGTTACCATCCGCCTAGACGCACAGTTCGGGACCCCCTACCCGAGATCCGCCGGTTTTGACACCGGACATAATTGCATGGATCTGCTCATGTACGCACATTATCTTTAGGCCTGTCTCTCACGCATTTGTCTCACGCCTCTCTTCCTAATCGACAAGTATGATTCCTAGCATAGATTCTGTAGGATGCCCCTTAAAGTTAGGTTGGATGAATAGTAATATCAGAGATAAAGGGGATACCTTAGTCCGAAGAACCTAGGTTACAAATCCTAGTCGGCTTTGTCAGTGGACACAGGTCCTTCACAATTCCGCTATCTTTGTCTTGTACGATTAGTCATCCATGGGTCTTCCTAAATGCGTCATGGGCTGACCAATGTGGCGTAGGACGGAACCGAACGAAGGGCCTCACCTCAACCCACCGCACCTCACGCGGTGACACACCCTCTGCCCCCACGTCTCATTATCTTCTCACACCCACACATACCAACACAAACACCACACACACAAAAAATTTCTCCTGGTGCCTCTATCCCCTCCCCCCTTGCATATACACACTCAAGGGAAGGGAATCTCTCGTCGTGACGTCATATTCGTCTCTCTCTCTAGACCACTCTCATTTCTCGTGTTATCTCTCCCCCGCCCCCCGCCGGCCCCTCTATCCATGCCTCTCTCGAATATGTAATACACACACATACCTCTCTAGGCCCCGCCAAATGCATCAACTACACATTCACACATGTTACATCACGTACCCCATTGATCTAAAAAGCCCTTTCTTCACATTTATTTCACATAGAACATTCCTTTTGAATAAAGTGTGGCCAAAAAATTATTTTAGAGTATCTACATATATACAACATTACAAAGTTATATGGAGGAGTACGAACGCTAATTTGCATTGCATGGTGCCTACAATGATATTTATTCTGCACTGTGAATTTGTATATTTTTATACTATATACAAAGTTAGTCATAATAAAGAGAAATGCAGAGCATCTCTCTCTCCATCGCATACCCCCCCCCCCTGTACGCCCCCTTCACGTATGCACACAAACTATCTCCAGGTCCTCTAAAAGTAAGCCCCCATCACATTCACGCATGTTTCATCTTTCTCTCGCGATATATACAATGACGGTCATTGTATTTGAAGCGAAAGCATGATACGTACATTGGACTTTAGAATCCACTCATTACGGTCACCATTTACGTTTAGTGGTTATTATACAGTCACTGGTTCACCATACAACTCTGTATTTGCTCAAGACATGACTAGTTGACCAGTTAAATGCTCCACATGGCACCTCTAGTGTTGCATCACATTATCTCACTACCATGGTGCCCACCTGTCAGCTTGTATCTACTCTACATCTACAACAACAACAACAACAACAACAACAAAGCCTTTAGTCCCAAACAAGTTGGGGTAGGCTAGAGGTGCAACCCATAAGATCTTGCAACCAACTCATGGCTCTGGCACATGGATAGCAAGCTTCCACGCACCCCTGTCCATAGCCAGCCCTTTGTCGATACTCCAATCCTTCAGGTCTCTCTTAACGGACTCATCCCATGTCAAATTCAGTCGACCCCGCCCTCTCTTGACATTCTCCGCATGCTTTAGCCGTCCGCTATGCACCGGAGCTTCTGGAGGACTGCGCTGAATATGCCCAAACCATCTCAGACGATGTTGGACAAGCTTCTCCTCAATTGGTGCTACCCCAACTCTATCTCGTATATCATCATTCCGGACTCGATCCTTCCTCGTGTGGCCACACATCTATCTCAACATACGCATCTCCGCCACACCTAACTGTTGAACATGTCGCCTTTTAGTCTGCCAACACTCCGCGCCATACAACATTGCGGGTCGAACCGCCGTCCTGTAGAACTTGCCTTTTAGCTTTTGTGGCACTCTCTTGTCACAGAGAATGCTAGAAGCTTGGCACCACTTCATCCATCCGGCTTAAAAAACAGAGTTGGTGATGATGGTGTGCCTGCCATCCTGCAATATAGGTTGTCCGATTTATATCTGACGGATAGGAAAGAAATTATTTCAATTTTGCAAAAAGGTACCCACATAGCTCTCCACATTTGCAAATAAGGCCTTCCCTCATTCATCCTTTTCTCTCACAAGATAAACTAGTCATACAAATGCATCTTGATGTTACGTGCAACGCACGGGCATCTTGCTAGTAAGAATGAAAACAAACGGCAATAAAATATTCGGACGGTGGTTCGAAGTCATGACCGCGGGCACATCGGACAAGGTGGCATTGTATTGGTATGTTGAGCCGTCTATTTTAAGTTTTAACACACAAGAGCTGGTGTGGTGATTATACACACACATGCATGCACACGAACTACATGCACGCAACACTCATACAAACACATGCACCCACGCACGCACGCAACACTCACACGTACACACGCAGCCACGCATGCATGCAACACTCACACGCACACACGCACACATGCATGCACACACCAGTACACCACACCACCAACACACACTCTCACGCTCAAGTGCTCAACCTACACGTGCATGCGCACACATCAGGCCCTGACAGACACATACACAACCAGGTGATTCCCGCGCACGGGTTGGAGTCTTGTCACGCGTGCGTACATTTGTGTTTATTTGACCTTTTTCCTATGTGAACTGATAGGTGGGACCCACAAGGAACATGGTCAATTTAACTAGTCAACATGGCGCCACGCAGACTATTTGGCCGGTCAAGAGAGTGCAATCCGATGCTGAACCGTGAGCAAGTGACCGTATAATCAGCTTATTCTGAAGTTCAGTGACTGTATTACGCTTTTCTCTCTATAGGCCCTCCAAAACTACACCTCTACACGTTCTCGCATGTTACATCTAACAACTATGCAATACAACACTACTACAACACTCTAACACAATAAATCATATGTGTTTTTAGTTTTACTAGATATCATATTGTTACTTAATTATTCAGTTTGCATACATTAAAATTGCCTTTGAAATGTATGGCCAGTATCATCTACCGCGTGGGAAAAATCCCGCCCTTTCCTGTTTAATCGGGTTTGTATCGATGGATCGTGCGAAACAGGAAAACTGTAGTACTATATAGTACAAGTGACAGTTCACTGGGCCATCGTTTCATGTACTCCTCCGTGTTAAGAGTGGAGCAACTCCCTTTCATAAATCTTCTAGTTCCTTTCGCCGACATGTGGGACATCAAGACTACCGGGGTCCACGTGCCATACCGGAATCACAGTGCCCAGAGCAGCCGGGGGAAGCACCCAGTCATGGCGCCGGATTGTAGTAATGCAGCAATGAGGTGTCAAATCACAAAGCTGGCACCTTTCCCACAGTTAAGTTGGAGGGACGAAGTAATAATGCTAAAAAAGAAGTTGGAGGACGAAGCAACCATCATTTTCACTCATGCTGAATCCGTTTCTCCCTCATATTCTTCAACTTAACCATGTGTTGCTTCTGCCGTTGTTCTGCCTCACGTGGGACGTGGATCGGATTGGTAAAGCATTGACACGTGGGACCGCATGCTAGCGAACCGCCAGGACAACGTCCTCTAAAAATAAGAAACCTCCCCCGCCATCCGCGCGGCAAAATCACCTCCTTTTTACTAATCTTGATTCTATAATTTTTTAGATCAATATAATTGAGATTTGTATAGATAGCACACAGGAGCAAAACCAAGTGGTACGGTTAAGGGCATCCACAATGTGTAGCCAAATGTGAAAATAGGTTTTGGCATCGTGGGAACCATTGTGGGCGGTGTTGCCAAAGCCGAAAAGACGGAACCGAAGCTCCCTGATTGATTGATTGAAGGAATAGAAAAATGCAACGTCTCTCCTCTTTCTCCCATGCTTGGATGCATGCAGTACAGTATAGAGCACAGAGTCTACTCCCCTGCCCCTTCTATCACAAATCACAAAGCAGTGAGGCATCAAATCACAAAAGCACGGACGAAGCAACCATCATTTCACTCTTCGCTGACTCCGCTTCTCCATCGTCTTCTTCGAGAAACCATCTCACCGCACTAAGTTGGATGGACGACGCTATTGTGTACTAGTAGTACTAGTACATTTACGCATCCTTCGGTTCAACAGACTTCCTGGCTGCAAATAAGGCGGTTGTCTCGGCTTGTAGGCGGCACTTGTGAATGACTTACCGTGGTCTCCCTCAAGGCCTCAATGGTGTTCTCCGTCGAACGCACTTCACCAAACCACAACGTTCGAGATATCGTCGACGTCACTGCAATGGGGAAGGAAGTCAAATATAGTTACTACCTCCATTTTTTTGTACACAAGGCCAGTATATCGAAATTACTATTTGCAAAAGGCCACTAACACTAATCAAGGCAAAATTGATGGGGTTTGCCTCGTACTAGCAACCAAGGACATTAATATCCCCTGCATGCATGCGGAAGTGAGAAGGTTGGTTTGCATGGCGCTGCATTAATCAAGCGATGAGGAGTGAGATGGTTAGCTCTTTGGTCTTTGGAGAAAAAATACGCATTAATTGACACATAAAACGAGGATTTGTATCGATTAAATACCACGAAGGAAAACCCCGCCTTTCTTTTTTAACACTAGTACTCCTAGTACATACGTACTTATCCTGTTTGGGTCTAGACCTTGCATTGCCATACTTCACCACACATTTTTGCCAAGCTTGCCTAAAGTTTTCAAAATGAGAAGGAGGTACACTTGCGCACGGCTGTCGCGGTTGCACCGCACCCTCACACGGTCGCTCCTGCACGTCGCGGTCGCACCGCACCCTCACACAGTCGCTCCTGCACGCTGCAAACCCAACTAAGGGAACGCACCCTCACTGACACATGCTTTCGCATGTGAACAAACCAAACTCAGCCATCCTACCACTGACACATAATTTTCGTTCATAGAGTATGTTTATCCAACCGCATGTTGGGGAGTATCCGTACGGCCCGTGCCATGGTCTGTTGGGGAAGAAGAAGAGGTGAGGAAGAAGGGTTAGGAGACGTAGGATATTCATCCAACCGCCTGAAATGGTAGATTGACCCAAGTCAGGCAACTTGCATAACAAATAAATGTTTTTACACAGCAAAAGATCCATATAAACAACTACATAAAGAAAAACTATCACTGCTCGCGGAACGAGACGGCCTCGTCGTCTCTGGCTGTCGGCACGAACGAGCCGTAGCTGCCGACGTGTGTCTCCGCACTGTGGTTGTCCTTGGCCTCCAGCTACTCGTTCATGCGGAGCGTGCGGGCGCTCTGCACGGACGAGAGCATAGCCCGGTTCAAGTCGAGGATGTCTGGTTCCGCCTACAGGAGGGCCTCGATGGCAGCGGCATCCATGCTCTCCACGTCGAGTCGAGCCTCCGCCGCCCGGTTCAAGTCCAGGACGTCTGATTCCGCCTACAGGAGGGTGTCGATGAGAGCGGCATCCGCGCGCTCCGCGTCAAGTCGAGCCTCTGCCGCCCAGTTCAAGTCCAGGACATCTGGTTCCGCCTGCAGGAGGGCCTCGATGGCAGCGGCATCCGCGCGCTCCGCCTCAAGTTGAGCCTCCGCCGCCCAGTTCACATCCACGACATCCGGTTCCGCCTGCAGGAGAGCCTCGATGGCAGCAGCATGCGCACGCTCCGCATTGAGTTGAGCCTCTCCCTTCCGGTCCTTCTTTAGTATCGCCATGTTGAACCGCTGGTCCGCCTGCACCATGGGGGACTCAAACGCCGGCACGAAGTCGACGTCCATCGTCTCATACCCATCGGGGGCCTTCTGCGCCACGACCTCCGCCATGAACATTGGATCAGCTTCCTCCTCCTTGTAGCTTGGCTCCAGAGAACTTGGGGATTGGCCTACTGCAAATTGATCTTGGGAATGGAGGTTTGTGGCGCTGACCGCCATCGCAATTTCTGCACGGCGCTCCGGCGTCAGCATCTTGTAGTAAGTGATCTTGCGGTGCACCATTGTCACATCCCTAGTTCTGGTCTGACCTATGCTTGCTTCCATCTGTGCATCATGTTTAAATTTTTGAAACTTGAACTGAGGAATTTAGAAGCCTCAAAACCTAAATAAAAGAAGGGCAAAAACCCTAAAATCTCATTCATTGTTCCAAAATGCTCTTCTTAGATGTTTAATATTTTTGGCAAGGGTTTTGATCCAAACCAAAAATATTGAACATTTTTAAGGATTTATTTTTGGGACTTTGAATTTAAATCATTAGCTATTCGAATTTGAATTATATTCATATAATTAGAATATCATTTCAAATACCCCTAAAATATTTTATGAGCTTTTGGAAAACTCCATCTAGCAAAATAAAAATATTCAGAGGAGTTTTTGGCATTGTTTGGATTATTTTAAATTCAAAACAGTGGCAAAAGATTAAAATAAAAGAAAACAGAACAGAAATATAAAAAAAGGAGAGAAGCCCACCAACTTACCTGACGCTTACCTGAGGCCCACTCACCTGGTTGCCCAGCAGAACCGGCCCAGCCCACCACTGCAGCCCCTCCGTCGTCTTCCTCCCCTCGCCCCAAAGCTGCTGCCGTCGCTGTGAGAAAGCGCCCGCGCACGCAGGCTCCACCTCCTGCTTCGCGCTGGAGGCTCAACCTCCTCCCTGTCCCCGTGCCTGGAGACGCCTCGACCCCCTCTGTTCTTCCCCCCCCCTCTTTCCTGGCTCTCCCCCTCGCTTGCCCGCAGCCATGGCCGAACGCCACCATCGCCACCGACGCCGTTCGCCGCGGCCACATCCACCGCCTAGCCTTCCCATCTGTCCAGGAGCTCCACCTCCGTCGTCTACGCCTCCTCAAGGGCACATCGCCGCCGGACGCCCCCGAACGCCCACACCGCTGCCTTCTTCAACCTTCGGCCCCGTCGATCGCCGTCGTCGATTCGCCCCCGACAAGACATCTTCGAGCCCACTAACCCTCCCAACGGACTCGCGGTGAGCCCCTGAGTCGTTTCCCAATTCTTCCCTGGTCGTTTTTGACCTCTAGGCCATAGCCCCGTCATGGCCGAGAGCTCCATGCCGCCGCCGCGTAGCTCATCGTCGTTTAAGCTAGCATCTATCACGGCCGAGCACATATTTGTGCTCCTCGCGTCGTCAGGAGTCTGCTGAGGCCCTCCACTAGTTTCCCCGTGCACCGGAGCTCCATTCTCATTGAGGTCCGGAACTCCGGCGCCGCCGTGAGCTCGTTTCCGGCGAGCTCCGGCCACCACAGCCGCTGCCGCTCGCCCAGTTGGATGCGGCGCATCTTCAGCTACCCGTAGGAGCAAACCACGCGTCGAATGGTGCTCCGTAGCAAGCACACGTTGCATCTCCGTCGTCGGCCATGGTCGTCGCCGGTGAAACTCCGGCGGGAGCTAACATGGCTCCGTCATTAGGAGCTAACCCAGCTAGTTAAACAACCTACAGCCACTGGCAGTGGGCCCCACCCCTGGTCCAACCCCAGTCAGCGCTGGGTTTGACCGGGATTAGTTCCTGTGTCACTGACGTGTGGACCCCACACGTCAGGTTTGACCTGGGCCGCCCGTTGACCTGCTGACGTCACTATGATGTCATGCTGACGCAATAAACCCCTTTTCTGGATTTAAATAAATCTTAAATGATTTAATAATTTCAGAAAATGCCTAAAATTCTAAAATTCATAGAAATTCAACCGTAACTCCAAATTAAATAATTTATATATGAAAAATTATCAGAAAAATTCAAGGAATCCATCTGTACCATTTTCGTGCATGTTAGAACAACTTATGACCACTGTTTAGGACAATTCAATTAAATGGCATTTAAATAATCACATATGGAGTTTGAATTTGAATCTTGTATTCAAACCAACTTCATTTAATCTGGTTTTAGTTGCATTAGCACAAAACACATTCATATTGCCATGTCATAGCATGCATCATATTGTGCATTGCATTGATCGTGTTTCTTCTGTGTTTGCCGGTGTTGTTCCCCCTCGGTAGACGTTGTTCCGACGTTGTGACCGTTGACACTGATGAAGACTCAATGCTATCTTCAGAAGTTCCAGGCAAGCAAAACCCCCTTGTTCATTCCGATAAAATCCCACTCTCCCGCTCCTGCTCTCTTTTACTGCATTAGGACAACAACGACATATTTGTTACTTGCTGCGTTAGCTGAACCCCTTATCCTTTGCATGACCTGTCATTGCCACAGTAAATAGATGAAACCCACTAGCATGAGTAGGAGTTGTTTGAGCCCTGATGTGCCTACTCATTCATGCTTGTTTGTCATGCCTGCTACTGCTTAGAGTTGAGTCAGGTCTGATTCATCGGGGATGAATCAGAGGTGTGTGAACATGTCCTACCATTGAGAGCTAAGTGTGTGAACACGATTTGGTAAAGGTAGCGGTGAGAGGCCATGTAGGAGTACATGGTGGGTTGTCTCATTGCAGCCGTCCTCAGGAACTAAGTTCTGTGTTTGTGATCCATGACCAGCTACTACCACACATTGGAATGCTTATGTGCCCCTCTCGACTTATGAATCAACTTGATCTCTGTCCAGGAGTTGCAACTAGTTTCTGGTGTTTGTAGGTAGTGTTAGTAGTCTACCAAGTGGCACCCGGTACAGGTGGGCTTGGGACAGACTAGGCATAGTGGCACGGTGTACCAAGTGGCACCCGGATGGTGGGCTTGGGAACCCTGCTCACATCGTTTGGGGTCGTGAGCGACACCCCGGACGGATCTCCTTGCGGATGGAACCCGAATAGGCGATAAACCTGGACTAGAGACTTGTTCGGTTAGTCAGGTCGTGGCCGACTCCCTCGCCCGGCTTCCGCTTGAAGGTTGCCGAGGTACATGACGTGTACAGGGCGATAAGTGGCGGGAGCGTGTGTGAAGAAGTACACCCCTGCAGGGTTATCATTACCTATTCGAATAGCCGGATTCCTCGGATATGGAAACTTGGACCCCTTGCATAGTTCATAGACAAGTGAAAGTGGATACTCTAAAATACGCAAGATAAGCGTGAGTGCTATGGATGGCGTTCTCGTAGGGAGACGGGAGCGGATCCATAGTGGTGTATTGATATGGTGAATATGTGGACTCGTGTGCGCCACCTCAAAAGAGTTACTTGCAGTCGTAGTTCAGGTTAGCCACCGAGTCAAAGCTGGCTTGCTGCAGTTAAACCCCACCATCCCCTTTGTTGATAATGATGCATATGTAGTTAGTTCTGATGTAAGTCTTGCTGGGTACATTTGTACTCACGTTTGCCTATTTTATGTTTTTGCAGAGAGACTTCAGTCTCGCTAGTAGTTCCGCGTGGTCTTCGACGTTTAGCTTGTTACCTCAGCTACGATCTTGAGCCCTCGGCAGGATCTGGTAGATAGTCAGGCTTCTCAGCCTTTTTCATTTATAGTTGTCTCTACTCAGACATGTTAAGCTTCCGCATGTGCTTTGACTTGTATGCTCTGAGTGTTGGGTCATGAGACCCATGTTGTAATATCTCGCTCCTCGGAGCCTATTGAATAAATACTTGAGTTGTAGAGTCATGTTGTGATGCCATGTTGTATTTGCACATATCGAGCATATTGTGTGTATGTTATTGAAATGCTTGGTATGTGTGGGATCTGACCATCTAGTTGTTTATCTTTAGTAGCCTCTCTTACCGGGAAATGTCTCCTAGTGTTTCCACCGAGCCATGGTAGCTTGCTACTGCTCCGGAACACTTAGGCTGGCCGGCATGTGTCCTTCTTCGTTCCTGTGTCTGTCCCTTCGGGGAAATGTCACGCGATGAATACCGGAGTCCTGTTAGCCTGCTACAGCCCGGTTCACCGAAGTCCTGCTAGCCCAGTGCTACAGCCTGGATTCACTCGCTGATGACCGACACGTTCGATGCTGGGTCATGGATGCCTGTCGCTGTAAGTCTGTGCCACTTTGGGTTTACGACTAGCCATGTCAGCCCGGGCTCCTTATCATATGGATGCTAGCGACACTGTCATATACGTGTGCCAAAAGGCGCAAACAGTCCCGGGCAAAGGTAAGGCGACACCTGTGGGAATACCGTGCGAGCGGCCGCAAAGTGATATGAGGTGTTACATGCTAGATCGATGTGGCATTGATTCGGGGTCCTGACAACCATGGCTTTCCAGCGAACTAGGGGACGCTTGATGCATGCTAGGGGATCGAAAGGTGGGGGAATGGGCTGGAGATTAGGTGTGGTTTTAGGGCAGTGACTGGCGTAGGCCGAAAAGTGAAGGTTCTGGTGTGAATAGTGGTTCCGATGACGACCGGTCAATCGGTTTTGACTGTACATCGCTCTTGTCGCGTTCGCGTTGCAGCCCGGCACGCTGGACCCTCCACGTCGCTCACCGAATGGAACACACTTTTTCTTGCATTTTCGCTCACTTGTGGGACCGTAGTTGAGAGCAAACCAACGTCCCTCCCCCTCCCCCGCCCGCGCCATTTATTATACTACCACTCCCTCCGTTTATGCGGAGTAAATAAAAACAGAGGGAGTATACTACGGATGAGGATCCCCTGACATGGTCAAACCCATTGAGTAACTGACATGCGAGGCCTAGCAAGCATGGGGTCCGCGAGTAAGTGACCAAAAGGGAGGGTAAGGCAGGGATACCTACGTCAGAGGATCCACTTCCACTACTACTCCCTCCTTCCATTTACTATACATGGCCTAATTCGTTTTTCCAGGCTAACTTTGACCAAATGTTAGAGTAATAATATATGACATGCAACTTACACAAAGCATACGGTCAAATTCGTATGTGAAAGGAGTTTCCAATGATATAATTTTCACATTATACATCTCATGTACTATTAATCTTGTCAATAGTCAAATGCGGTTTTAAAAACGCATTAGAGCATGGTTAATAATATAGCCAGTCGATGGCTATGAGGGACTGCCATGTCATCTATAGCCATCATCTATTATATGCACTCATACAGTAGTGTGGGCTATAAGGTTGGCTATTTCCCGCAAAAAAATATAAGGTTGGCTATTGTATTAGTACCTTTTTCCATCTCCTCTCTATATCTTTCTTCATATTTATTGTATTTAACTAGGAATGCATATATAGCTAGGCTCTTGCATGAGAGCTCACTCCCCTTACTTTTTCACATCTCTCTCCTCCACATAGGCCCTATATAAATGGAAGGAGGGAGTACTACTATGAGCACTGCATACTTTAGTACAGATGTTGTCAGTACTCCACATGTACTATTGGACAGGGAGCTTAAAAAAGTTACTATTGGACTTGCTATACGTGGCAAAATCCTAGTAGGAAGAGCATGCACGATAACAAGCACATTCACGTGGTTGAAAACAAATTGGAAACCATCTCGAGTACAAATCTAGGAGTACATATGAATCTAACAATATTGATTGGGCGTTGTTGAATGTTGATACTTTTTTGATCAAAGTAGAGATACTTTGACTACACATAAAACTTATATGTAAACTAGAAAGGATAGGAGGGAGTATATTGTACGTTCAGAAATGAAACGAACATTGAATACCCTTTATATATGATTTGCGGATGCTCTGATCACCGGTTCAAAATTTTGAATCCGCCTTAGGTATCACGTGCCCCCACTCGTTCTCTCTCGATTTCATCTCGGGGTCCAGAGATTGATTGAAAGAGGACTAGGATGGGTACATGCGAATGATACTCGGCGGAATGTTCAGATGAGGCATGCGGGAGGATGGACTTGACCGGAGGGCGACATGATCGATGGAGAAGAGGGTTGGAGAGGAATGAGAAATAAGCAAACGCCACATGATTATACTTGAACGGCTCAAGTAAACAATAAATTGTCTCGCTTGGCCTACGTAGTGAAAGGCCTAATGCGCAACATGGCGCACTGGCGCTCGAATATGGCCGGGAAAACAGGGAAACCAACATGTGGGGCACACCCGTCGGGACAACGTAGCGCAGACTAGTCGAATGGAGGAGCTGGCCCACGACCTCCTCGCCACCGACAACCGTTCATGTGGATCATTGGGGCCAACAACATGGTGTAGCTCCAGCACCGCCTCTGGACACGGCGACCACGATGAGCGACACACTCATATCGTCGCTAGACACGGTCGGTTTCAGTGTGCCGAGGGTGGCATTAGTGTTGTGGTACAACCAACAATATGTTTGGTTTGTGCCCAAGGTTGCCCCATCAAAGCATTGGGTAGCCAAAATTTTGGTTGAGGTATTGGCTGCCCATGAATTGGCCGACATTGGCAAGAAAAATGAACTAGAGTTGGCTAGAGTTCATTGGCATGCCAAAAAATGGCAACCATCCAAACAAAGACCAATCTTTGGGTCATGACCAAAATTTTGGTAAGGTGCACTTTGGCTACAATCCAAACACACCCCAATACCCTGCTCGTCGAGGATGCACGGGCGCCGCGACGTGTCCGCGGAGTGGTGTAGCGCGGCCAACTGCATCCTCAGGACCTAAGACCATGCCGGGTCATCTTTCTTTTTCAATGACATGCGGGGATTGCATGTGAGCAAAGGGCATCTCCAACGTTGCCACGACCGCAGTTGACTACCCTGGCACACCAAAACCCTCGTCCCTCGCACCGTCGTGCGGTGCGTTCCTTGCCAGCACCAGCTGCCCGCATTCATGTCGTCCGTTCATATGTTGTCATTAAGAGGCTCGGTGCCCGAGGAACCCACTCCGGCGACTTAATGACGCACCCGGACGCTTGGCCTCACCGGAATGCGCTACTTAAAGCGGCAACGCCTAGCTAACCTCCACACCATAGCGCATCGTCCTCCTACCTGGCACCACATCTGCCATGACCGCAAGTGCGGAAGCTCTGCGGGAGAGCTTGTCTTCGGGTATGAAGCTTGAGGTCGCCGCCCTCGCTCAAGTCGCCTCGCGGGACACAATAGCAGCGTAGCCGGACGCGGACGCGACCGCACAAGCGATGGCCATGCTGGCGGCCGACGATGGGAGCACCATCAGCCATGCGTCCTACTTGCCGCCATCCAACGTCCGGCACCGCCGAGGTCGGGGACTCCTCCGAGGATGAGTAGGGCATGGGAGGCGGCAGGGCATGGTGTGCCAACTGGCCGGTCCGTATCCCATGTTCTACTCTTCCTCGCCGGAGACCGCACCTTCACTTCACGGGTCATGAACCCCGCCCCCCGTACATTGAGATTGTAGATGCAGGACGTCAGTCGCCACCATAGAATAGGCTTAGGGTCAGGTTTCTTTTATTTTTCTGTCCTGTAAAAGTTCAAAATGTAATGAAAATCTTCCATGTTTGCATTAATCTCGGCCGGTGTATATGAACTTTCACAATAATATAGTATATTGTAGGAGTACTAGCAAGATGCCCGTGCATTGCACGGAAGATCAAGATCTTGTGGGAGAAAAGGATGAACGAGGGAAAGCCTTATCTTCAAATGTGGAGAGGAGTGCGGTAAATTGTCATAGTTTCCTTCCTATCCGTTAGATATAGATCGGACGGCCTATATTGCAGGATGACAGGCACACCATCATCACAAACTCTTCTTTTAATTGAACCTAGACAAATATAACATGCGAAGTAAAATAAACACATAGGGTCTATACATACACATTTTATCTTAGACACTCCAATAGTACGTCCACTACACATTCACGCATTTCACATCTTTCTACATCTACGGGAACCTATGAAAGGGTTAACATAAATTGCCTCTCTCTCTCCTCCCCTGATTTTCATGGTGGTGGGCGCCTCCCTCCCCCCAATCTACAATCAATAGCTCACACGTTTCACATTACGTTAATTATGTAACTTGGATTACGTAGGTGTAGCATTACTCATCCTAAAAAACCCAACTAAGCCAACCTCCCAGCATATCGCGTGGGAAAAGACCCGGCCGCGCCGTTTTAGTCGGGATTACCGGATTACTAGTAGTAGTATCGATGGATCGTGCGAATCAACAAGTTTTTTTAGGGGGCGAAGCACCTAGTTTAAAAGGAAAAAAGGCGGTACACTCACAGCACTCCTGTCGCGGTCGCATTGCACCCCACACACGTTCGGTCCTGCACACGGCTCACGCAAATGGAACGCGCTTCGGCTTGACTCTTCGCTGACACGTGGGTCTACACTTGGAGAAACCGACCATGCGCCAAACTCCCCCCGTCCACCGCACGAAAATCCTCCCCCCACCCAAAAATCCCCCCCCCCAAATCCGATTCAACCGCCCTTCGGCCAACTAGCCAATAATATTCCCCGAACCCCCTCCCCCCCGTCCCCCTCCACTCCATTCACTCTGCCAAAGCCGCCCTCCTCGCCGCGTCGATACGTCGGCGCCGCGGTTCATCGCGGGGGCGCACAACAATCCTCTCGTTCCCACAGTACGCTCTCGTAGAATGTCGTCCTCTAGCCACGCCGCCACCGCTGGCTACGTTCATGTGGAGGCGCATGGCGGTCAGCGCCGCCACCGCTGGCGATGTTCGTGTGGAGATGCACGGCGGTCAGTTTCTCCCACGGTACATGCATTCTAGACCGAGGCCCCGTTCATGTCGGTGTAGCGCTGAATGTTAGCTGATAGACGCTGTTAATCTCACTGTTTGCCGAAGTAGTTTACAGTCAATATGCTCTGCTTAAGAAGCTTCCTTGCCCTGTTCTGCACTCAATATGCTTAGCTAAGATGGCATGCCAAGGCCGATTAGTTGCTAAAATATCCTACCATATATTTATTGTGACGTAGATTGCCATGGTCTAGTAGACAATCTGTTAGGTGAAATAGCTCTACACCATTTTATACTCAATCTTTGTTGCTGCGATGGCCTTCGATAGTTTGATGGCTGTGTGCTTGGCCTCATTGACTGCTGAAACAGCCTACCATAATTTAGCACTCAAATCTGTTTGCTGAATTAGCTTTACATATATTTCGTTACTTAGATCTGCTCGTCCAAATATCTTGCCATAGCTTTAGACATTGACCTAGGTATTTTTTCTGGACTTCATAAAAAAACATATATGTTTTTCCTGTAATATCTAGTAGAAGAACTAATTTGTATGTCTAACAGATGGACATGACTTGGATAACTTCTGCTCGAAGATTCTCCGCTGCATATGTCGAGGGGGTTGAAAACTTCATGAACTTTATCAGAGCTGAGTACGGTGGTCCGAAATCAGATGTGCTCTGCCCGTGTAGCAGTTGTATGAATTCAGTTACAAGACCCCAGTCAACTGTGCAAAATCATCTACACTTGTATGGGATGTCGGTCACATATACTAGGTGGGTTCATCATGGTGAAACTGTGAATGTCAATGTTATTGACTACGTGGAAGCAGCAGATTACCACCTTGATCTGCCTGATGCTCAGGTGGAAGAGGAGGAGGAGGTGGTGGTGGCGGAGCCAGTGAGTTTGACCAACATTGAAACAATGCTACGAAATGCTCGTGCATTCCGTGAACTTTCACCTACAGAAGAAAAACGGTGGGCCCGCATGTTGGAACAATGCAACGTGGCTGTCACCCCAGTAAATAAGTTGTCAGTATTCTCAGCTATGGTCACCTTTCTTCAGGTAAAGACATCTGAGCAGATGACCAACAAATCATTCGATGCGATGTTGGCTGCTTTCCGCAAATCTTTCCCAGATGCGTGTGAGCTGCCACACACCTACAGTAAAATGAAGAATTTCCTTCGTGCAGTTGGAATTGGATATGATATGATCCATGTTTGTAAGAATAATTGTGTTCTGTTCTGGTAGGATTATGCCAACTTAAGTGAATGCCCGAAATGCAAATCATCAAGATGGAAAGATGGCGATGTTGTGAAGAGGATTCCTCATAATGTTCTAAGACATTTTCCAATTATACCAAGATTGTAGAGGTTGTTTCATGATGCTGAAACAAGAGAGGATGTATTCTGGTATTCTAGGAACCAGGAGTACAGAGATCAGAATGTAATGAGCCATCCACCTCATGGTAGTGAGTGGAAAAGCTTTAATCATAAACACAAAAAGTTTGTTGCTGACCCGAGAAACATTAGACTTGGCTTAGCATCAGATGGATTTAACCCATTTGGCCACCAGAGCGCCACATATAGCATGTGGCCAGTGCTTGTTATCCCTTACAACGTGCCTCCAAATGTTTGCACCAAAGAATCAAACTACATGATGGCCTTGCTCATCCCAGGGTCAAAAAGTCCTGGAAAGGATTTTGATTTATTCATGGAGCCTCTTGTGGAGGAACTTCAACAGCTATGGAGGGGTGTTCTCACTCGAGACCTATATGGCAGCCCACCAGCTGATTTCTTTCTGCGTGCTATTATAATTTGGTGCATCCATGATTATTCGGCTTTGGGCACAATGTCAGGGCGAACGGCACATGGTTACAATGCATGTGTTCACTGTGACAGGAATCCGCTGTCATACGCAATACTTAGCAAGATCTGTTACATTGGACACTGCCGTTTCCTTGCCAAGGACAAGCCGCATCCTAGAAAATACCGAAGACATGTGTTCAATGCAAAGCATGAAAACCGTGATGCGCCAAAGAGGCTCACAGCCGATGAGTTGCAAGTAAAATTAGAGAAGGTTAGGCATATTACACCAGGAAACCATCCTAGTAATGGTAGCGGGAAAAGGAAGTGTGGAAGGGCAGAAGAGAGATTATTGTTTACCCGCAGGTCCACTTTGTGGGACTTGGAGTATTGGAAAGATTTGGATCTGCGGCATAATCTTGATGTGATGCACATCAAGAAAAATATATGTGACAGCATTATCGACACACTTCTTAATATTGAAGGCAAGATGAAAGATACCTTAAAATCTAGGATTGATTTGACAACCTGGGTATCAGACATGATTTGTAGGTGAAAGATGAAGGTAAACCACGAGATATGGCACTAGCAGTGTATGTCTTGGACAAGGTAAAAAGAAAAGAATTCTGTGAGGTCCTGTCATGTGTGAGATTCCCACATGGATTTGCTTCCAACCCTAAAAGGAGAGTTAGTGCAGATGGAAACAAGGTACAAGGGTTGAAAACTCATGACTGCCACGTCCTACTTCAAAGGGTTTTACCTGTTATCCTTAGAGGATTGGGCCTCCCTAACTTATACAGAGCAGTTGCAGAGTTGGGACAATTCTTCAGGGAACTATGCAGTAGAAATATTAGGATATATGATTTCGAGCGTCTTAGAGACAAGATACCAACTATCCTATGCGACCTTGAGAAGATATATCCTCCAGCCTTCTTTGATGTGGTGGTGCATTTGGCTATTCATCTACCTGATGAGGCACTACTTAGAGGTCCAGTACAGTATGGCTGGATGTACCCTATTGAAAGGCGGCTAGGCACTTTCAAGGGCTATGTTAGGAACAGAGCTAGACCCGAGGGTTCCAATGCAGAGGCCTACATTGCTACAGAAGCGTTGACATTTTGCTCAAAATACATTGAAACAGCTGATTAGCTTAGCAAAGAGGTGGGTGAAGACAATCCCGGGATCAATGTTTTCGATTATTTTGTCCGAGTTACAGGGAAGAGTCGACAAGAGGACAAACCTAAAGATTTGGACAAAATGGTTTGGTATGTGTTGAATAACTATCCTGAGATACTACCTTATATCAAGTAAGTGCAGTATTGCAGCTTATACATCGTAATCTACTAAACTTGCAACACATTCTTATATATTTAGATGTTTGACGCGATCACTATGTTGTGTAGCATCTACAAAAAGGAGTTACTGCCGCAAAATCCAAGAAACATTGACAAACTGTTTATGGCAGGATTTGCAAAATGGTTCAAGAGCCATGTAAGCTTTTGAATTGCACTGTCAGTTTTTTTAATATATTGAGTACATAAGATGATTAGCTTGTCTATTTTCTAACCATAGGTTAAGAAGATGCGGGAGGATGGGCAGGCAGTTGATGATGACCTTTACTCACTAGCAATGGGTCCTGATACTCGGGTAAGACATTATGAATCTTGCGTTGTTGGAGATGTGTGCTACAACACCCTTGCAAGAGACGAAGGCAGGAAGACACAAAACATGCCATCATGAGCACGGATACGTATGACAAAGAGACAACTGAAATGTATGCTAAAATAACAAACATTGTTCAGTTGCAGTATATCTCCAGTTTTGAGGATCATTGGTGTGTGGTTCTGTTGTGCTGTCGTTGGTATAACCTGTTTTCCAGGATCGCAAAACCCAGAGCTGATGATTATTTAAAATCCATCAATGTCAAGGCGGAGTACCAGACCAATGAGCCTTTTATTTTGGCAAATTAAGCAACACATATATTTTTTCTTGGAAGACACATTTGCACATAGCGATGACTGGAGAGTATTGCAAAGGTTTGAGTAGAGGAATTCATTTAATGAAGTTGCACAACAAGATGATGCTTACACTGCTCCTGATGTACAAGATAACATAGATGTTCCTAATATCTTTGAGAACCATCACGTCAATGACGCTGGCGAAAAGATTGCCTTTCGTGCTGTGGACATACAAGAGTTGATCAAGAAGAAGCCAACGTTTGAGGACATTGAGGACGAAGAAGAAGATGACACCGTGGCGAATTATGATTCAGACTGATACACATGGCGAAGATGTTGAAGGTGCTGCTGCGGATGATGATTACATTGCTTTTGTCGTATTTGCCTGCCATAAGACGTTTTTTATGTACTATGTGAAATTGTGTTTGCTGTGACAACTGAAACCTGATGAACATGTTGTTTAGTATTTTGCTGTGAGAACATCACTTGTTATGTATGTTGATTTTGTGTTTGGTGATTGTATGACGACAAAAACATGATGACATTGTTGTTTAGTTGTACTCATATTTGGCTGTGAAACTTGAATTTGATGACATAGTTTGCTGTTGGACTGCAATTTGCTCGACGTCTTCGAATGAGAACAAAGCTGACCCGACAGGGCCTCCGCTATTTATTTATTTATGAGCAAAAGGGGATACCCCCTGATTTCCGTTAATAGAAATCATTAGATGTTCACAACACTACGCCCAGCCTGCTACACAAGTTTCATTCATTACTAGTTTTAGCAAAGTGCTCATGTCATAGCCACTGAATACATCATGAGTGCTACATACACTGCACATAAAGAGACAATCATCCTACAGAGCACATCGATTTTGCCCAATATCTTCACAAGCTCTTTCATCTCCTTATTGCTGTCAAGGCCGTTCAGCAGCTGTTGCTTGGCCATGATCAGAGGAACTACATCTTTAACCTTCTGCTCTGCATCTTTGTAAGTGCATCTAGTGCCACCCCTAGTTGGTTTTGGAGTATTGACGACAAAGTTGGTTGAGGGACTAATGCGTTTATGAGAATTGCAGGATAATGCAGGTAGTGTCCCTCATTGATTCGGTTTACCTACTGGAGATGACCCCTAAAACTGTATGAAGACATTGAAGACAATGGTGCTGTGTGAAGATATTCACACTGAAGTCTATGACATGAGAAGACATTGAGTGAAGACTATGGAGCGCGAAGACTGAGTTGTTTCGTGGTTTCCTTTTCTTCTTTGTTGAGTCATAGGAACCACCGTACTGTTAAGTGGGGTCCAAGTGAACTAAGTCAGAGTGACTGAAGTGATGCTCGACCCAAATCCTATGTCTTCGAGCAAAGATAATGAGAGGAAATCTTATCCAGAGCTGGATGAGTCAGCTTTGCTTGTAGCCCAAGTAAAGTTGCCGTGTGTGTTTGAAATCTGACCGTTGGAACACATGTAAGCTCCTTAGTGACCCAGGGTCATTTCGGACATATCAGGTCGGGTTGCCTTGTGGCTATAAATAGCCCACCCCCTACACCATACATTGGTGGCTGCTCAGAGTTAGTTTACGGCTTTTGTCGTTTTGAGAGCAACCCACCTCGAAGCCTTTGAGAGAGAAATCCTTGCGAGGACAAAGCCCAAACACCCAGAGCCAAAGAGTGTTAGGCATCACTGAAGTCTTTCTGTCTGTGTGACCTGAAGACTTATTACACTTGAGGACTGTGTATCCTCCAGCTGGTTAGGCGTCGCGTTCTGAGCATCCAAGAGTCATTGTGGATTGCCGGTGAACGAAGTCTATGAAGGTTTGGAAGTCTACCTTGAAGACTTACCAGAGTGATTGGGCGAGGACTGTGTGTCCTTAGCTCAAGGGGAATAAGGTGAAGACGCGGTCTTCTAAGTTGAATCTCAGCCTCCCTAACCAGATGTACAGTTGTCACAGCAACTGGAACTGGTCCAACAAATCCTGTGTCTTCAACAAGTGACTGGTTCTATCCCTTCCCTCCTTTACCTGAGTTTGTCTTCGTGAAGTCATTGCTTATCTGTCTTATCTGTTTGACTTCATTGCTTGACTACTACTGTTGATTGGCTTCATACTATCTTCCATCCTGATCCTTACTACCTAGCTGTTATTAGTCTTCGTACGTTAATACTATTGCATACTTGACTATGGCTTGCATGTTGTAGTTTATCTTCCGCTGCATATCAATTAGGTCATTTCTATTGTTTGTCTTCGAAACTTCCACGTTTTGAAGACTTTGATAAAAATCGCCTATTCACCCCCCTCTAGTCGATAACTAGCACTTTCAAGTGGTATCAGAGCAAGGTACTCCCTTGTTATGTGTGATTCGGTTTAACCACCTGGAGTTTAGCTATATCGACTGCAGGGATAATCAAAGTCTCCACTGCCTGCCCCGTGTTCGATGGAACTGAATATCCCTACTGGAAGAATAAGATGCGCATGCATCTTGAAGCCATTGATGTCGACCTCTGGTATGTCGTCAAGAATGGCGTTACCAAAACTGGTGAAGGTGTCACCCCTACTGATGTCAAGAAGTTCATTCAACTGGACTCGACTGCAAAGAACATCATCTGTGGTCATCTGACCAAAGGACAGTAAGGCCGTGTGAGTGCTCTGGAAACTTCAAAGCTAGTCTGGGACTGGCTGTCCAAGGTCAACGAAGGCGTCTCTACACAGAGAGATCAAAGGATCAGTGTTCTTCGCAACCTCTTCAACCGCTTCAAAAGAAACGACAATGAAAATGTCCAGCTCACGTTTGATCGCCTCACCGACATCACAAATGAGCTACAGGCTCTCGGCGCCACTGAGATCACCAAGCATGAAATCGTCAAGACGCTGCTGAGATCTCTTGACAGCTCTTTTGACACCCTTGCCCTCATGATACAAGAACGTCCTGACTTCAAGACTCTCGATCCGTCTGATATACATGAGAGGCTCAACACACATGAGTTCCAGCTTTCTGAGAAAAGAGATATCTATGGCCACAACTATGGCCGAACTCGTGCTTTGAAGGCAAAAGTTGTTTCCTCATCTGATGAAGAAGAATCTAACTGCGGTTCTGATGATCCTGAAGACATTGGAAGGGAACTTGCTATGCTTGTGAAGAAGTTCCAGAAATTCACCAAGAAGAAGGGCTTCAGAAAGTCTTCACGATCCAGTTCAAGAAATGATGAAGCTTCCACTCAATACAACAAGAAGAGAACATGTCACAAGTGTAAGAAGCCTGGGCACTACATCTCTGAGTGTCCTCAGTGGGACAAGAAGAAGAAGAAGAAGAAGAGCAAGGAATATGACTCTGATGACAAGAAGAAGAAGAAATCATCAAAGTCTTCTTCCAAGTCCATATCAAAGTCTTCATCTCATAAGAAGAGCTCATCTAGCAAGGCTCGTGCTTTTGTTGGCAAGGAAATGGATTCACGGGAGGAGTCTGCTTCTGAGGAGGCAGAGGTGGAATCTAAAGCTAAGTCCGACTCTGGCGTTGCAAGTCTGGCTCTAGCCACTGCCTACGTTGGCAAGTCCATCTTCAACACTGAAGACAATGACTCCCACACCAACGCTGATGATGACAAGGACGATCCTGCTCCCACCTACTGCTTCATGGCACGCGGTGCCAAGGTAAAATCACGCGATGCTTACTTTCAAACATCAAGTGAAGATGACCCTGATTGTGAATCTAAACCCAGCTACAAAACACTTGCTAAAATTTCTACTGAACAACAAAGGGCTATGGAACATACTCAAAAACTGTTAGACAAAAGCGATGACCTGTTGGACGCGGAAATGACACGTTCACAGTCCTTAGTTGAAGACATAAAAAATCTTCATGCTAAGTATCAAGAACTTGAAAGTCTTCATGAGACGCTCTCAACCACTTATGAAAAGCTCTCCTATGATTATCTTCAAAGGAAGCAAGAGCTTGAGAAATTGAAAGCGACTCATGAAGATCTTCAAAAAGACAATGAGTCATTTCGCACTCAACAGATCAGTTCCGCTCAGGATGGATTTGAACCACCATGTTTAAAATGCATTGAGCGTGATAACGTTGCCTCCGTTGCTGAGTGTTCCACTGCTGCTACTGTTGCTCTGTCTTCAACTACTGATGTGGTAACTAACCCCTCTGCTGAGGTTACCACTACTATTGCTGATGAAAATGCTAGGTTGAAGACATTGCTTGAAATAGGGATGTACAAAAGTCTGAAAGGGCATCCAACACTCTGTGATGTCCTCAAAAAGAAGATTCTGAACTGAAACCCTAGGAAAGAGGGTGTTGGGTTCGAGAGGAAAATGAATGCTGATGGTTCCTACTGGAAGCCTGAGCAGTATCCCAAAACCACATGGGTTGCTGCAAAGGAACCTTCAGTGGATCCATCCACTTTATCTGGCTTTACCTGTGCTAATCCTATTATCATTGATGAATCCTTTGATGCAAACTATAAATTGTTCAAAAATTAGAATGGTGAAGTGTTTGCCAGGTATATTGGTACTAACTGCAGGAATGGACCGCCAATGAAGAAGATCTGGGTTCCCAAAAGCTGTCTTGAGAATCTTCCTATGAATGTTGTCATGACACCACCAAGGAAGAAGACAAACCCCAGACCAAAGGTGTCACATGGTACAACGGCTTCATACGGAAACATGACTCACCTGAGTCACCATAACGCCAATGTTTTGCAGGGAAATCATACTCAAACTTATGAATATGAGCGCATGTCTTCAAACCGCTATGTTCATAGGACTAAGAACTTTTCTCCTTATTCATATGAGTATCATCCATCTCCTGCAAGGCTATTTGCTAGGGCTCCAAAGCCGAAATTCTCAGATGCTTCACTTAGACTCATTGCTTCTAAGCCACCCCTAAAGATGTGGATGGTGAAGAAGAACTAACTCTCTTTTGCAGAACATGGTCTCCAGCCAGCAATCAAAGGCGTCTGATATTATTGCTAGGGACCAAAAACACAAAGGGACGCATGATAAAATGACTTACTATGTATTCCACATATGAATCGCTTACCTGTCATACTGTGTGCTAACTTTCATCTAAGTTGTGATAATCCAAGTGTGCATCAAATGCTTATGCTTCACAACATACCTTGTGAAGCCTATCCTCCTAACTGCACTGTAGGGTATGACACCTCGTGCTTCAGAATGGATTATGGACAACTGATGCACTAATCATATGACTGGTGATCGAAGTCTTCTCATGGACTCAACCTTACGTCCATCCGACAAGAGTCAAATCACATTTGCTGACACTGGTAAAGGCAAGGTATTGGGTCTAGGTAGAGTTGCAATCTCAAAGGATCAACACATGGATAAAGTGATGCTTCTTGAATCCCTTGGATTCAACTTAATGTCTCTCTCAATGCTTTGTGACTTAAACATGATTGTGATATTTGGGAAATATCGTTGCCTTGTACTAATGGAATCTGACAAGTCTCTAGTGTTTGAAGGGTATAGGAAAGGTGATCTATACATGGTAGATTTCTCAGCAGGTCCATAGCTTGCCGTATGTCTTCTTGCAAAAGCTTTAGAATGCTGGCTCTGGCATCGAAGGCTGGGGCATGCTGGCATGAGGAACTTACACACTCTTGTCAAAAAGAAGCATGTCATAGGCATCGAAGGTGTCAAGTTCAAAAAAGATCATTTGTGTGGTGCCTGCAAAGCTGGAAAGATGACGAGGGCCAAGCACCCCTCGAAGACAATCATGACGACATCTCAACCCTTTGAGCTGTTGCACATGGACTTATTTGGCCCTACTCACTACTCTACCCTCACAACGACGGCGTGCCTCTATGGCTTCGTCATTGTTGATGAATACTCAAGATATACATGGGTGCACATAATTCTCTACAAGACTGAAGTACAAGATGTCTTCAGACGATTCGCCAATCGAGCAATGAACAATTATGGCATCAAGATCAAGCATATCAGAAGTGATAACGGCACTGAATTCAAGAACACCGGGCTTGATCTTTATCTGGATACAATGGGAATCACTCATGAATTTTCTGCTCCATACACACCTCAGCAAAATGGCATTGTTGAGCGCAAGAATAGAATCCTCATTGAGATGGCTCGAACAATGCTCGACGAGTACAAGACACCAAGAAAGTTCTGGCCTGAAGCTATTGATACTGCATGCCACATCATCAACCGTGTTTACATACACAAGCTTCTGGGCAAAACATTCTATGAGCTCCTTACTGGCAAGAAGCCAAATGTCAGCTACTTCAGAGTTTTTGGTGCTAGATGCTGGATCAAGGATCCCCATCACAAGTCAAAATTTGAACCCAAAGCTCACGAAGGCTTCATGCTTGGCTATGGAAAGGATTCGCACTCTTACAGAGTCTTCAACCTCTTCCACTACAAAATCGTTGAAACTGTGGACGTGCGATTTGATGAAACCAATGGTTCACAACAAGAACTCCTGCCAAGCACACTAGATGAAGCTCCTTCCAGTGAATCAATCAAGCTGATGGGAACTGGTGAAATCATGCCCTCTGAAGCACAGCCTGAAGAGGAACTTATCATCTCTGCACCAAACCAACCAGAAGACAATTCTCAGACCGAAGACAATCCTTCCAATGTTGACAATGATCAGCATGAGCAAGGTCTTCGTCCAGTTCATCCTCGTGTTGCAAATGAAGTACAAATTGAGAAGATAATTGATAGCATCAACGCAACTGGTCCGCTTACTCGCTCAAGAGCAACACAGTTAGCAAATTTCTGTGGGCATTTTTCATTTGTATCAATATCTGAACCCAAGAAAGTTGCTGAAGCCTTTATGGAACCTAAATGGATTCAAGACATGCAAGAAGAACTTCAGCAGTTCAAGCTAAATAATGTTTGGGAACTTGTCAAGCGCCCTGACCCTCGCAAGCATAACATTATTGGCACAAAATGGATATATCGGAACAAGCAAGACGAGCATGGTCAAGTCGTCAGAAACAAAGCACGTCTAGTGGCACAAGGATATACTCAAGTTAAAGGAGTTGACTTCGATGAAACATTTGCTCCTGTGGCTAGGCTTGAAGCTATTCGCATACTGCTAGCCTATGCTAATCACCACAACATCTTGCTATATCAAATGGATGTGAAAAGTGCATTCCTCAATGGAAAGATTGAAGAAGAAGTGTATGTTGCTCAACCACCTGGCTTTGAAGATCCAAAACATCCTGATATGGTGTACAAACTAAACAAAGCTCTGTATGGCCTCAAACAAGCTCCTCGCGCTTGGTATGATACAATCAAAGACTTCCTGAAGAGCAAAGGCTTCAAACCAGGATCCCTAGATCCCGCACTCTTCACGAAGACATATGATGGTGAACTGTTTGTGTGCCAAATATATGTGGATGACATAATCTTCGGCTGCACCAACCAGAAGTATAGTGATGAGTTTGGATACATGATGCAAGAGCAATATCAGATGTCCATGATGGGTGAGCTGAAGTTCTTCCTTGGTCTTCAAATTCATCAGCAAAGAAATGGCATCTTCATATCTCAAGAAAAATATCTCAAAGACTGCCTGAAGAAGTTCGGCATGTAAGACTGCAAAGGTTACACGACGCCAATGCCAGCCAAACATCATCTTGGTCCCGACGACAATGGTAAAGAGTTCGATCAAAAGGTATACCGCTGCATGATTGGTTCTTTACTTTACCTATGTGCATCTAGGCCAGATATTATGCTTAGTGTTTGCATGTGTGCTCGATTCCAAGCGGCACCAAAGGAATCGCATCACTTAGCTGTGAAGCGAATTCTTAGATATTTGGCTGACACCCCAACACTCGGATTATGGCATCCAAAGGGCTCAAGATTTGATCTGGTTGGATTCTCGGATGCTGATTATGCTGGTGACAAGGTGGATCGCAAGTCTACATCTGGAACATGTCACTTTCTGGGATGATCACTTGTCTGTTGGTCTTTAAAGAAGCAAAACTGTGTATCACTCTCAACTGCTGAATTTGAATACATTGCTGCTGGATCTTGTTGTGCTCAGCTTCTGTGGATGAAGCAAACTCTCAAGGACTATGGCATCAATCTGAAGCAAGTCCCTCTCTTCTGTGACAATGAAAGCGCCATCAAGATTGCCAACAATCCAGTTCAACACTCGAAGACAAAGCACATTGAAATTCGTTATCATTTCCTCAGAGATCATGTCATGAAGAAAGATATTGACATCATTCACGTCAACACTGAAGAGCAACTGGCAGATATCTTCACAAAGCCCTTGGATGAGAAAAGGTTTTGCATGTTACGGTGTGAGCTAAATATCTTGGAATCCCCAAATGTCCTGTGATCAGGCACACATCCCAACACTTATGCATATTGACGACTTAGATGTGCAACACACGAAGTAAAGTATATCTTCAATAAATGAAGACTTACATTCTATGTGTGAATACATTAACATGGAAATTGACTTCGGAGCGCCACGATAATTGTGCGCCGTGTCTGGGTCTAATACTTCCTATACGGTGGGTAACGCCACCACCATATTTCTTGGTTTGAAGTGTTTCACACATGGCGTTATTGTTGAATATCTTCGCATATTGATTTGTCTTCAACTTTCAACTTATCTTCATGATTTACTCCACTATGTTGAGTTGATTGCTTTCTCATATATATATATATATATATATATATATATACACATACATACTAGTATTCTGTCCTCTACAACATTCACTTATAGCTATGTCTTCATTGTTGAATCTTTTGAACTAAGTGAATGTGATCGGACCCTAATCTCTCTATGCTTACTATCTCAAACTCTATCTGTCCAAATCATATGCATTCTGTTGAAACTGTCGAATGTCTTGTCTACATCCTTGTCAGCAGAAGACATAGAGGCAAACATCAAGTCCTCTTTAAATGATTCATCTTTATTGTCGATATCCGGAGAAGCCGGAACAACCATCCGACAAACTTGGCGGGCGTGGGAACGTGGGACAACTCTGAGTATGTTGCATGCTTGCCACGTGTCCCACTGATGTGAACAGACAGGGGCACCTGTGTAATTGCGCTATGCCGCACACCTACTTATAAATATGTGTCCCCTGCGGTCAAGAAAACCTTCTTCCACCTCTCCACCTCGTCAAAACCCTAGCGCCACCGCTAGCTCTCGACGACGCCGGCGACGAAGCGCTTAGCTACCGCGACTTCTCCGACGCCGTCCTCAGGCCGGCCGCCGGCATCGTCCTCTCCGCCGCCGCCGTAGGTGTCCTCCGTTGCCAAGTTAGGGCACGGTGGATTGAACTGCCCGGTCTCCGATTCATCCCATCTAGCAGTTCATCGTGTGGTAAATATAACTCTATTTTTACCAGCTTTTTGATCCTCAATGATTCATCCAATTTACCAAAATTGGTTTCTGTCTATACAAAGTTAGATCTATTCTGTCTGCATCTCATACTGCCTAGTATATTCACTTAAGCTTCACATCTAGTTAGATTCCTCACTTGTACTTATTCATGGATTCGTACAAATCTGGAACCGACTCTCAACATATAAGTGAATGTCTTTGCAACATGAGGTCAATGTCTTCAAACTGATTTATCTTCAAAATCTTCTGAGAATGCATATGACCTCTTACCCTTCCCTTGCATCTCTAACGCTATCACAGGTACATGTCTGTGGGAGAATCCCTAGGTTCTCATAGTCTGCATTCGTTTGCAGAATTCTTACAGCAACACATTGAATCTCCCGAAGCCAGTTCCTGTCTAACCAGCAAGCGAAAGCCTTTGAAGCCTTTGAACATATTGAAACCGTTCAGTTTGAAGTTCATGGCTATGGAGAAATCTGTCAGGAAGGGTGGCAGACAGTGTCGTGGGGGAACTTCAAAGGATCTGCCTGATGATCTTGCAGAAATCTACAAAACAGATCCTGAAGAGGATTATAACCAGCGCAAGACTCGAATCCAATGGATTCGACGCTATTGGGCTGAACAATGGTTCAAGTACAAGTTCGTGACCCAGGAGTACGCTGAGAAGAATGCTATCAAGAGTCCTTGGGGTGATATTCTTTATCGAGGCCTTCCCCCAAGAACAAAGCTGAAGCCATTGCGCAAGAATTCTATCCTTGCATGGTCCATGGACCACAGCCTGAAGAAGCCGACCCATCATCATTGCTCTGGTGTCGTGATGACAATCTCTTCAAGCGCAACTTCCAGTATGCTAAGGCTTCGGCAAAGGAAAACAAGAAGTCATGGGGATTAGACTTTAATCCTGGTCCCTCTGCTCCCCGTGATGATGGCACACGTGAAGCTGAAGAAAATAGAATTGGCCCCTTTGCAAACCTTGATGGCCTCATCTCCTACATCTTGGTACAAGGTGCCAAAGTGGATCATTCTGACAATGATGCTGATTCTGATGAAGCCCCAGCTCCTCCTCCAAGGCCGCAGAAGCTAAAGAAGATTAAGGCTTCATCATCAGCTGCACCTCCAAAAGCTTCTCGTGTGAAGCCACTGGCCACTGCACCTCCTGAAGCCAGTGTACAGTCTGAAGATCTTTCCCGCATCTCCAAGAAGACGGAGAAGAAAAAGAAAATCATCAAGAGTACTGATCAGGCTTTGACTCCTGCTGCTATTCTGCGTGAAGAGCACATTGATCTGTCCAGCGATGACGATCTTGCAGATGATGCTCTTGAACAACTGATCAAGAGCAAGGAAGAAGCAGAGATCTTCAACAACTTGCCTCTCTTTGACGTGGCAATCATCCATAACTTCATTGATGAGTGGTTTGACACACCAAATCTCAGCTTTGATGATCTGCAACTTCCAATTGTCCTCAACGTCGCTTTCAATGGCGCCATTGCTTCTGTGCTAGCTATTGCTCATCGCATCGTCGAACTGAAGCACAAGATTGACTATGAAAAGGCTCATTTCAAGAAGCATGTGGCCACGCTCAATGTGCAAGATGTCAAGAACTTCAAGATCATGCTTCACGAGCTCAAAGAAGCCTTTCACAAGAAGCGTGAAGAAGCTCGAGGCTCTAGAGAGCGCATGAAAAATCTGGCTGACAAGTGTGTGCTTGCCTACAATTAGGCTGAAAAGCGCAAGGCTCTTGGTCGTCCTGGCATCGACCTCAGGATGGCTGCAAAGAAGAAGAAATCGACTGTCCAATCTGCACCTTCAAGGCTAGATGAACCTCGCATTGTCTTCCCAAGCAGCATGACTGTCTCGAAGCCAAAAGTCATGTCAACCACTTCAGAACAGAAGAAGACGAGGGCTGCAGAGGCTGAAGCCAGAAAACGGAAAACCTCAGAAGCCTCTGATGCTGCTCCCTCCAAGAAGAAGTGCGAGACCAAGAAGAGTCGGGCTGCTCCCATAGAGCCCCTTGTTGTTGAACCCATCTCAGTGGTTAATCCTGCATCTGCAACCCAAGAACTTCGCATGACTATTCATGAGCCTGCTTCCACAGAGGCTCCTGAAGCTGAAGAGATTCCAGCAGTTGATCCCATCACTGCTAAAGACATTGGTCACCATGACAATGTTGAAGATGATGAAGTTCTTCCTCAAATTGAATACAATGTGGTATCATCGCCTGTTCGTACGAACAGCGAAATCATCAGCATTGGTCGTCCTCTGACGCCAATTGCTCAGGATGCTTCATGGGCTGATCGCCCGCAAGAACAAGACTCCCCCAGCACTCCCCAACGACAACAAGCCACACCATTCGTGCAAGTTGAAGAGGATGAGGACCTGCCCACTCCATCCCCAAAGGTGTCGCCTGTACTACAAAGGCTTCGCAAAGGACCAAGGCCTCAACCCCCTCTTCCGAGCATTCCAGAAGGAGAAGTGCACCATCAACCTGTTGCACGTCAAGTGTTGTCAGAAGCCACTCCTGCTATGAATGTCTCCAAGTCTGAAGCACCAGCTGCTGAAGACAATCCGGCTGCATCAGCCGATGACGAACGTCAAGAAGAACGTGTCCCTACACCCCCATTCCTGAAGAAGATGTTCATGATGTGAACGTGTCTGTGCCTGACCCTCCAGCTCAGTAAGTGGAGGTTGAAAACCTTGAGGCTGCCACCACCAACACCAATGAAGCCGATGACATAGTCATGGCTGAAGCCAATGATGAAAATGCTCCTGAAGCTTCTGATGTGCAGCCCGAAGCCACTGTTGCTGCCACTGCTCCTGTTCTGCCACCAAGGCCCTATACAATCGAGCAAGCATACAACCATGGCGAGATAATCACAGCAAGATGGCCCGTTCTGGTCCCTCCGCCTACTGTCTCTGGTCCTCAATTTGACTATCACATTGAGCATAGGCCTCAGGTCCAGAAGCCAAAGCCAAGACTACCAAGGTTTCCAGGTACTGCCACATCTGTCGGGTCTTTCAATGCAAATGGCTTCAAAAGCCACAACACATTCTTTGACAGCTCAAAGAACCCCTACACGAAGCCAAGAATATCATCAGATCGGTTCTGGAGTCATCAGCAGTGAAGCTATTACTCCTGTGTTTTGTATGATCAAGGGCGCATTTTCCCTCATATGCGCCTCGACACTGAAGCCATTGCTAGACTGCCATGCTTAGAAGAAGCACTTGACTGCTTTCGTGATGCTGGTCTGCTCAGCTTTGTCACAGACAAAGAACATTGGAATGAAGAGCTATTGCTTCAATTCTATGCTACACTCCACATTCGCGGTTATAACAGAGATACGAAGACATGGGTTCTCGAGTGGATGACAGGAAATGTTCATCATGAAGCCAAAGCTCTTGACATCATTGAGCTTACAGGCCTATCCACTCCCGGAGAGCTATATGAACCTGGTTGTCAAAACCACCGCAATGCACTGGAGAGCATCTTCCATAAGCTTGAACCCAATATGAGCCAGATGTTGAGCATGATGAAGCCTTTGCCACGTGATGCTGAATATCCAAAGGAGTTCTTTGTTGATGACCTTGAGTATCTGCCGCACACTATATATCATATCATCAGGCGGACTCTATGGCCGATCAAAGGACATTCATCAGCTGCAAAACTTGAAGGAGCCATGAAGACATTGGTCTTTTACATCCTCAATGGCATCAGCTTCAATGCGCAAGATTTCTTCATCAGGCAACTGGCTGCATCTGGATCTGACCTCTTTGGACTAAAATTCTATGCTCCATGGGTCATGCGCCTCATCAAGCAACACTCTGCTGTCAACTATCAACCATCTGCTCACAATCATGTGATCTTCCTACTAGAGGTTGATATGTCAGTTGAAGCCATATACCCTGAACCTGCCAAGAAGCCTCTTTGTCTTCAAAATGCTGAACATCAAAGCTTCACTCAGCCTATGGAAGGAGTCCAAGCTGTCACGCGCGTCTATCCGATGGCTGGAAATATTCGTCTGCCTCATCGTGCATCAACTGAAGCCACTGCGAGAACCATTGCTCAAAGGCCTCGGAAGCGCTCTCGGGTCCTCAATGACCGAGAACTTCTTGTGGCCCTGCATCAGAAGCAAGATAAGCATCATTTTTGGCTCAAGCGTCAGATGCAAAGCCACTTGGTGGATGTAAATCGCATTCGAAACCTTGCCACCAAGAATGCATTTGTCACTCACAAAACTTGTCGGCGATCATGGAAGAGTTTGACCCTGCTCAGTGCTGAAGCTGATCTTCAAGACGATGGCTTCACTGAAAGATTCAAGTTTGACTCCACTCCTGCACGGAATGTTGTCCTACAAAGAACTCCATCTCTTGAAGACTCTGACTATTCTTCCTCCGCGGCAACTGTCAATGCCAATGTGATCGATGATGAAGACGATGCTACTTCACCGCCCCCTACTTCTGCACGCATCAACACTGCACCAAGTTCGTCTGCACTGCCAAACGACAACGACAACCCTGATGCTTCAACTACTCCTCATGAGGACGAGTAGATGCTCTATGTCTTCAAACCTTTTTGGTCATTACTGACAAAAGGGGGAGAAGCGTATGAGTTTGATAGTCTTCAAGCGGGTTCATAAGGGCGGTTGCTTTATATTTTGCCTAGTGTTCACAACTCTTGCTTTTGATACATTTCGTTCCTTGAGTTGTAACACTTAAACTTGATGGTCGTCTGCTACTTATTTGTGTTTCCACGTGCGATGATAACTTCCGCACTTAGATCATTCTGCAGACGTCCATTTTTCATTATGCATGTCATTCTCTTAGCTATATCATTTCATGCATGATGAATTATCTTCATAAGTTGAAGAGGATCTCCACAAGTACAACCTGCCATGTGCATTTGCATTCCAAAAGCAAATTATTTATATGCACATCTTCAGGGGGAGCCCTTGCCACTTATGAAGACAATATGCTATCCTTTACAATTTCACATACTTCCTTCCCGTTGAAAACTTCAACCAGTTTGTCATCAATCACCAAAAAGGGGGAGATTGTAAGTGCATCTAGTGCCACCCCTAGTTGGTTTTGGAGTATTGACGACAAAGTTGGTTGAGGGACTAATGCATTTGTGAGAATTGCAGGATAACGCAGGTAGTGTCCCTCATTGATTCGGTTTACCTACCGGAGATGACCCCTAAAAATGTATGAAGACATTGAAGACAATGGTGGTGTGTGAAGATATTCACACTGAAGTCTATGACATGAGAAGACATTGAGTGAATACTATGGAGCGCGAAGACTGAGTTGTTTTGTGGTTTCCTTTTCTTCTTTGTTGAGTCATAGGAACCACCGTACTGTTAAGTGGGGTCCAAGTGAACTAAGTCAGAGTGACTGAAGTGATGCTCAACCCAAATCCTATGTCTTCGAGCAAAGACAATGAGAGCAAATCTTATCCAGAGCTGGATGAGTCAGCTTTGCTTGTAGCCCAAGTAAAGTTGCCGTGTGTGTTTGAAATCTGACCGCTGGAACACGTGTCAGTTCCTTAGTGACCCAGGGTCATTTCGGACATATCAGGTCGGGTTGCCTTGTGGCTATAAATAGCCTACCCACTTTACCATAAATTGGTGGCTGCTCAGAGTTAGTTTGCGGCTTTTGTCGTTTTGAGAGCAACCCACCTCGAAGCCTTTGAGAGAGAAATCCTTGCGAGGACAAAGCCCAAACACCCAGAGCCAAAGAGTGTTAGGCATCACTGAAGTCTTTCTGTCTGTGTGACCTGAAGACTTATTACACTTGAGGACTATGTATTCTCCAGCCGGTTAGGCGTCGTGTTCTGAGCATCCAATAGTCATTGTGGATTGCCGGTGAACGAAGTCTGTGAAGGTTCGGAAGTCTACCTTGAAGACTTACCAGAGTGATTGGGCGAGGACTGTGTGTCCTTATCTCAAGGGGAATAAGGTGAAGATGCGGTCTTCTGAGTTGAATCTTAGCCTCCCTAACCAGGTGTACAGTTGTCACAGCAACTGGAACTGGTCCAACAAATCCTGTGTCTTCAACAAGTGTCTGGTTCTATCCCTTCCCTCCTTTACCTGAGTTTGTCTTCGTGAAGTCATTGCTTATCTGTCTTATCTGTTTGACTTCATTGCTTGACTACTACTGTTGATTGGCTTCATACTATCTTCCATCCTGATCCTTACTACCTAGCTGCTATTAGTCTTCGTACGTTAATACTATTGCATACTTGACTATGGCTTGCATGTTGTAGTTTATCTTCCGCTGCATATCAATTAGGTCATTTCTATTGTTTGTCTTTGAAACTTCCACGTTTTGAAGACTTTGATAAAAATTGCCTATTCACCCCCCCTCTAGTCGATAACTAGCACTTTCAATCTTCCTCTTCTACCGTTCCTTCAGTTACTTGTCCAACACCCCAACCTACTAGTATTGGGATTCCTGGGCTAACCAAATAATCAGTGTAGTTGCATTCCCCCACATCAACAACTTCCCAGAAATACAAAGCACACGAATCTTCCCTTTTCTGCACGAATCAAATTGGAAGATCATCAACCAAACTATTAAAAAAATCAGCAACTGAAAGCAGCAGAACAACAGATAAACATATTATTACCCCATGATTCGGGCATTTGTAGAAGACTCGGCCAGGGTTCAAGATTGTGGTTGAGACGCGACGGATGACTCTGCGTGATTTGCAACAGTGGCACCATACCAACGGCAACGGGTTGTGATGAGCAATCGGCTGCAGTGCACGTGCCCGCGGGGGTTTGATGAGACCCACAAGTGATGGTACGGGTGGTGACTTGGCGCATATCTGATTGTTGCCTGCTGAGGAGCAGGTGGACGAGCAGCCAGCGGACATGGGTGCTGTGGCCAGAGCTTCTGATGCTAGGCAGAGTAAGTAGAGAAGAGGAGAAGCGAATGTTGGATATGTGCGTTTCATTACTTGCAGAGTAGAATAGCACCATATATAGTCATAGTCTAGGTTTGGATTCAAACCAGCTACAGGAGCACGTCTCTCTTTTTTCTAAAACTCGGCAACGTGTCTTTACTGGTACACTAGCTTGTTCTGTATGCCTTCCCAAGTCTTTGATTTTCTTTCCCTTTTTTGCAAGGAAGGAAGGAGGACAAAATTGAGAGTTCCTGGTACTCGAACCCAAGACCTCTCAGTTGAAAACCAAGGGTGCTAGTCACTTATTTGGAGAACGTTCCCTGGGAGGAGGACGGCAGACGAACACATTTTCCTCGTAGTTTTAGTTGTGACCCAAGATTGAACGGTCGCAGTTTCAGGAATGTTATCAGGCCAACGAGCCCAATTTTTCTTTTCTTCCTATATATAAAAAAGTATGCTACTTGGTGTCGGCTTAGTCAACAAACGGTTATGCCAACCTTGACCGTTGGATTGACATTCAACCTCTGTCGTGTTTCTTCAGTCTCTTCTTCCTCGAGCCACCAAAGCCAAACCAGCACCGGCGGGACCGCCTGCTCCCGCCTCCCACGGCTGGTCGTGCTGCCGCGCACTCATCGTGGCCACATCGCACCCAAAAACTATGCGCATCTTCCCCGGCTCCTGTTCGTTCCTGTCTGAGGCCTCACCATCGTCCTCCGCCTTGGTTCGCTCGCCGCGGCGCCGCCCTCAGGTGTTGTCAACATGGTCAACAACCGAGAGGAATAAGGAGATGAATGTACATGGTGAGGATGATAGTAGGGACCCAGCAGTGCGCGCAGTAATCTTCTTATTTCCGGACGGAGAAGGGTATCAACTGGGTTGTGCGGGACCCATAGCCCTTCTAGCCCATGCTTTTATTTCATATGTTTAGCACATGACCAGCCCAGTTTGTTCTTTTCCTTACTGAAAATGGCTAGCGAGCTATTTTGTTTTTTGCAGAATAACCAACGTAGGCCTACTTGCTTTTCTACGCCCTGCTGGGCCGGAAATCTTTCAAGACGAGGAGGGATGCATTTTGCCCAGAAAATGGGCTATAAGTAATAAGAAATGGGCTATAAGTAATAAAAATGGGCTGTAAAATGAAAAAATACAACAAACAGGCAATTAGTTCCAAAATACTGTTTTCTTTCGGATTTTGATATTTTAAATTTCATTGTTTTTGTGCGGGTAAAATTTTATTGAATTTAAATTAAGGTATATTTAGATTTAAAATTAATTTGAATCTGCCTAGAAATTTCGGGCTGTATGCTGTTTGGGACAGATTTGGAGGCTCACTTGTGGGTCTACTAGGTTGACGTGTACTTTGGCTTTGTCAACTTAGTCCACAAACGATTCTAGCAGCAGTGACCATTGGATGTTAATCCAACGGTCATGCCGCTTCTTCAATATTAGATCTTCTTGCTCCAGCCGCCCAAACCAGCGCCGGTGGGATTGCCTACTCTCGCCTCCCGTGGCCGGCTGTGCTGCCGCACATGCCACATCGCCCCACCTTACTTCATTGCTGGCCAGGCCATTCCTCTACTCACCCACACCTCCTGTTATTTTCCGGCGACGGCAGCCGGACCAGTAAACCCTCGTACTCCCCACCGCGTGGGAAACCATTGCCAAGTCTTCCCCGGCTCCGTGTCGTTCCCTTCCTAGGCCTCGCCGTCGTCCACCGCCATGGTGCTCTCGGCGCGGCCTGGTCAACGTGGTCAACGAACGACATCCATCGGACGTGGACTGTACGTGGAGAGGCTGACAGCTGGGTGCACGACCGCACACAAGGAAATGCCTCCTTATTACGCGCAAAATAATGATTCCTCCACCTGACAGCTGGGACCCACTGGAAGGGCCTCTGTATTTCGTGAAAAAAATGTTCCCCCCGCTGACAGGTCGGACCCACCAGCTATATCCACTACAAGAAACATGTTAATACGTGACGGATTTCTCATGACGTCTTGAGAATCCGTGATGAACCAGTCTAGTACAACGAGCAAGCCCGCTGAAGCCCGTCGAAGCCCACCTTACCCATTCCCCGTATAAAACCTAACCCTAGGTCTCTCCCTGCCCCCATCTCTTTGTCCCTCCGCCGCCGCCCATCATCTTCTCCCTTCTCCCCGATCCCCTCGTCCCCCACCCACCTCATCCCCCTGCATCCCCACTGCTCCGATAGTGTCTCCTTCCTCCACCCCGTCACGACCTCCACGGCTGCGTAATCTTTCATCCCCGGCCTCTCGGGTTGCTGCTGCAAATCTGGCTCACGCAGATCGGAGCTCAACCCTGACGTAGGCCTCGTCCGACCGGGGTGACCATGGGTTGGCTGGTCTACCACAATTTCTCGCTGGAGGCCGCAGTATACCCTAGTTGCCACTGGTTAGTGTTGTTGCTCCTGCGTCCCGTGCTAGTAGTTGTACCAGCTGTTCGTGGGCAGGTTGGAAGGGTAAGGCTGGTGCGTGGCCTCCCTCTTCACTCAATTTCCTAAGCGTGACTACTACCTTCTCCAACTTGCAGGGTGTGTTGTATGTGCGTGCTGACATAGAGGAGGCAGTGCCAGAGGGCTTCAGCGTGTCTACGAGTGAGATGTGCGTGCGCGCAGCAACTGGTGTGTTGTGTGTGCGTGCTTCCTCTTTGAATCATTTAGCACTGATTTTTCTTTGTATCTTGTACACTGCAGGGTATCAAGTAGAGATAAACCGCACATGTTTGTCAACCGGCTGCACATGTGACGTTCTATCAAGATCTAATTCAGTCAGTTCTCTACCAAATCTAATTCAGTTTATATTTTTCTAACAGCTTGATGTACCTCTGTTCTCTAAATCAATCAATATAATCAAGTGTTCAATATGCATTGAGTTTATTTTCCATCAAAATACCGGTCCAGCGAAACAATGTAACCAAATGTGGTGAATAAATTCATCAAATAGGTCTTGGAGACATGATTTCTGTTAATGTATTAATGCGACGCCATGTTCTGTTTAGTGTTTTCTGCATAGGCATTTCTTTTTTGTCCTTGTTGTCTCCTGTAGCTCGGTGAATATATATACCAGAATTAGTTTAATCTGTATCTAGGAAGAAAATTACATTATCTGTGGTATGAACTTCATTACTGCCTCGATGTCTTGTTCGAACCTGACTTTGTAATGGAGTTGTATAAATAATCATTCCATTTTCCCTTCTTCCATGGGTTTGCAAGATACTAGTTTAATTTATGCTGAGTTTTTTTCCTTATTACAGGAGAGGTGATGGATCAGTACTATTGTATTTTCGAAAATGCATGTGCATAGATTGATAACAGATCATGTACCCTTTTAACCTTTCATACCATTATATAGTTTACTGATTTTAGAATATCCAGGTTAAACGGTGTTGCTTTCACCTGAACTTATGTTGCCAACGAACAACTTTATGCTGTGATTTTGATTAGTAGTGTAGTACTTATGTTACCTGATATGACGAGGAACCAGTATATGGGATGTATATCCCATTTCAAAATGATCTATTAATCTGCTAATAATTGCTTTTTCTAATGTAATTCATTGTTGTAATTTTCAGGGCTGCCCAAAAGTTGTCACCCCCAAGTTCAGCTTGAAGCCTCTTGTTCCACGCCTGTCGAGCTCCTTGGACTTGAAGTATGTTATGGGATGATAGAATCTTGCAATTCCATTGTCTTTCTGGATTAGATTAACATCACTTATATTTGTACATTGTTTATGTCTCTAAAATAGGTTGTGATGGCCCCTGATTGCATTGGTGAAGAAGCTGAAAAATTGGTTGCTGCTTTGCCAGATGGCGGTGTTCTACTCCTGGAGAATGTTAGATTCTACAAGGAGGAAGAGAAGAACTATCCTGAGTTTGCTAAGAAGCTTGCATCAGTTGCTGACCTTTACGTAAATGATGCTTTCGGCACTGCACATAGGGCTCATGCTTCAACCGAGGGTGTAACCAAGTTTTTGAGGCCTTCTGTTGCTGGCTTCCTCATGCAGAAGGTATGGTATAGCTGAAACAAATCTCATTCTTGTACATTATTTGCTTAAAATCTTAAAACATTGAAAAAACATTGAAAAAGAAAAAAGTATCATTTGCTACATATGAGATGGCATGATTTAGAAGAGCAAGCCTGTACATGGATCCTTCACTTTTCTTTAAGATTACTAATAGATGGTATATTATTTTTGTTTATGATTTAGGATTGTTTGAGATGCTACAAGTGCATTTGTTCAGTCTCAAAATTTCAATATTATTACTAGCATATTCTCTATCAATGGTGTGCTACATTAAACTAAAAATGTTATGTGTACAACCAGAACTAAAGGAAAAGATATAGGTATTTCCCTTGAATTATTTACTTTATACAGTTTCATGTGAGCGCTCTTTATAGAAAGCAACTCAGGTTCATTTAAAAAATCATGTTAATATATTTTTTGCATATCATTAACAATGTTTACATTGTAAAATGATACTAGTTTAGTCGGTTCATTGTCATGTAACCTTTTTTATAATACTTTTCCATTTATTCATTTTATTGTAAAGACAATAATAAGGAAGTGTGATGTATAAAATTTCATGTGCCAGTGTTACAACATCAAATTTTCAAACAAATTAGGCTCAAAGTCTAGAGACAGTAGGTTTCATAATTTATTGTCCCCAAGTAAAGTTTGACTATGGAAAATATGTACTTGAATTAGGAGGGATAGAAAAGCATGCTAATAATACATTTCATGGTACCTTAATATAGTAGTGGTGTCTAATAAGATGATTACTTGGAAAATCAACCAATGTAATTACTCTAGATTCATTTGGGAGTTGGTTGTTATAACTTATTATAATTATAATTTTGTATTGTTTTGGATTCTATGCAGGTTTGGCAGCTAGTGCGTTATTGGAGATTGAAGTTTTCTAGCAGGAACTACTTTCGCCCGTATAACTGCCCGAAAGCGGTGGCTTAGTGTTGGAGATTAAAATTAGCTAGTATGACATTTTTTCATGGAAGTCATGTGGCTTATAGAGCAGGGCATTTTCTCATGGAAGTCATGTGGCTTATAGAGCTTTCTAGATATACTTGTGAATTTTTCCTATAAAGCTCTGGTTTTGAAATCAGACTAGATGTTGGAACTATGTATTGTCATGTGAATAGATGCTATTTTTGAATGAATATCGTTGGTTGTCATGTTGTAAAGAGTGCTGCATCGAGAAGACATGATGTACTAGAAAAGGGGCTAATGGGTTGGACTAAAAAACAAGTTGTATAATGCACACGACCAAAATCCAAATTGGGTTGCTTACCACATCAGCCACGTTGGCCTCCATGTCAGAACCATGTAGATGCCAGGTTGCTTCCACGTCATGTAAATCGGTGACGGTTTGCTCTGTCATAGCCTAGTTCGGGCTTAGCGGGCCTGGGGCAAATCCATGACGGACAAGAACTGTCATGGAAGGTACGATGTCAAATTATGACGCAATATACATGACGGATTTCAGATCCGTCATGGACGGCCACACATGACAATTTTGGGCTTATCGGTGACGGACAAGGACCGTCATGTATTAACAAATTTCTTGTAGTGATCTTCGCACGCAAGGAAGTGCCTCCTTATTACGCACAAAAAATGAATACCCCCTGCTAGCTGGGACCCACCATAGTGGGAGGATGACTTGTGGGCCAACTAAGTTGATGGGGACAGAGGGCTTTGTCAACTTAGTCAATATGAACGATTCTAGCTCCAGTGGCCGTATGATGTCCATCCAACGGCCGTAGTGCTTCTTCAACCTCTGTTCTTCTTGCTCCAGCCGCCCAAACCAGTGTCGGTCGTGCCGTGTGCTCCTGCCTCCCGTGGCCGGTTGTGATGCCGTGGAGGCCTTACCTCCCCCTACTACTCCCACCGCTGGTTAGGCCATCCCTCTACCCACCCACACCCCCTGTTATTCTGTGGCGACGACAGCCTCACACCGCAGCCAAATCAGTGAACCCTCGTACTCCTCTCTGCGTGGGCTTCCACTGCCTCGTCTTTCTCGGCTCTGTGTCGTCCCCTTCCTAGGCCTCACTGTCGTCCACCGCCATGGTGCTCTCGGCGCGGCGTGGTTAGCGTGGTCAAGGAACAACTTCCATCGGACGTGGAATCTACGTGGAGAGGCTGACAGCTGGGTCCACGACCATAGCAAGGAAGTGCCTCCTTATTACGCAGAAAATAATGATTCCTCCACCTGATAGCTGGGACCCACCGGATGGGCCACTGTATTTCATGAAAAAAATGTTTCCCCCCTGACTGCTGGGACCCACCAGCTACATCTTCGCATGCAAGGAAGTGCATCCGGGCAAAAAAAATATTCGTCCCCCTGACTGCTGGGACCTACCAGCTACATCTTCGCACGCAAGGAAGTGCCTGACAGTCAGGACCCACCTGATGAAAGCGTACGTAGCGTTGTCATTCTAGTCCTGAACATGTACGTACATACTGGTGGATGTAGATGCGTGCACGTGTCGTAGTAGAGGCGCGCACGTAGCATGTACACGTACGTACAATGGCCAGTGTGCAAGAAAGAAAATACGGCCACGTACGTACATACGAGCGGGGTCTCGAATGCCTACTCGCGCATACGTACGGCCAGGGCTTGTGTACATGGTTGGGTCGGAACAGAGAAACTGCGTCGTCGTCGTGTTCATGGGGAGGCAACGAAATGCATCGTGTTCATGGGGAGGCAACGGAACGCGTCGTGTTCATCGGGAGGCAGCAGAACACGTGGGAGCCAACCGGCTTGGACAAAACATGCGATGGGAACGAGGCTGGCGTACCACAGAACGAAGGAAACTGCCTTGTGTTCGACCGGCCACGTTCGAAACGGGACCCTGTTCATAGGGAGGGGTCTGGCGTACCCCAAAACGGAGGAAACAGACTTGTGTTGGACCTCCTATGGTCGAAACGGGGTCCTGTTGATCGGGAGGGGTGTGGTGTACCGCAAAGCGGACGAAACGGACTTGTGTTGGAGCGCCACGGTCGAAACGGGTGTCCTGTTCATCGGGAGGGGTGTGGCGTACCGCAAAACGGGACCCCACAGGATATTGTTCATCTCCACCGTCGACCTCCTCCAGTCTCCACGGGCTACTGTTCATCCACTGTCGACCTCCTCCAGCCTCAACCTGCGACTGTTCATCCACGGGATCCTGTTCATCCAGCCTCCACCGCGTGCTACTCCACCGGCTACTGTTCAACCACCCCTCTCCATGGGCTCCTGTTCAACCACCCCTCTACGGGCTACTTTTCATCCACCCCTCCACCGTCTACTGTTCATCCAGCCCTCCACGGGGTCGTCCTATTCATCCAGCCCTCCACGGGGTCCTGTTTATCCAGCCCCAACCGGCTCGATCGATCGGGGTCCTATTCATCCAGAGGCAACACCACGGGGTCCTGTTCATC